>NC_056735.1:591632552-591932552 GCF_019279795.1 Protopterus annectens | reverse complement strand
CTACTACTTGCTTATGGACACATACAAGTTAAATAACTCTCTGCTGCCACATGTTGCATTAATTTCTGTACAAATCTCCCACCTTTTACTTGCTTACTGTATCAAGGACATGTTATAATATTATTATACAGTACAGTACATGTTCAGGACTTACCTTGTAAATGCAGCAGTTGCCACAGTGTTAGTTCAGGGTTGACTGTGATGCAAGCAGTACACAACCAATATATGGGAAGGTAAAGGCTTAGGCTCTGAGTTGATGCCGGCAGAGATGCAAAGTTCCTGTATTGTGCCCCTGTCCTCCCTGTAGCACTCTACAATGTCCATGTCGTGTATGTTGTGGTAAGTTAAATGTGTCCTAAAAACACTTCTCCATCTCTGCCTAGGCCTATTGGCAGCAGCAGCAGCATTTCCTGCAGCTTGTAGCACATACAAATGGAGTTAAGCAGCAGCAGTTCCTAACATTCTGTCTGTGTAGACTTTCTGTGTTTTTATTCCACTACTTTTGAAATCCACAGGAAAAACCAGCATGGAGTCTACATGGCTGCTTTATAACTTGTTGAATAGCTCTACCAGATTGGTTGATTAGCATGCAATTCAGCTTTTTATGCTGTAATTAGCAGAAACACAGGCTAAGACAGATGCTATCCATTAATAATCTTCTCCACTGTAAAAAGGCAAAAGTTTAGCTAGCCAAACTGATGATGAGGGCACTTGCTACATATTTGCAGGACTTCACAAAAGCACATTTTTTTAAAGATATCTTTACAAAGGAATATTGAACTCCAGGAGGTATATTCCCATTTTTTTATCCACACAATGCATATACTAGACTATATTAATTAACAATGTGAAAGGAAAGGATTTTACACTTTTATCTGTATTCATTAGTTAGAAGTGTATTTATGGCATAGCCATGTTTGTCAGGCCATTTCAGAGGTACACGTGATTCGAAATAGATGAAAATAGAATATTGTGTGATAAACATGTACAAATGTTTCATGGTCAGGTCCTTTCAAAGCACGTTCAGCATTTCAAAGATGTTTTATTAGCAAAATGCTTAATTTGCCTGTTCTGTTGTGGGTGGGGAGATCAAAGAAGAGTTACTGTTATGTCACAAACTAGAATGGACTGTTATTTGGGGGGGGGTACAGCTGAGTTACTGCTATGGCACATACAAGGATATGTTGCCCTTGCTACTGTCATAGTTTTGCATATTGCCTGTTGTTAGTATTTCACATCTGTAGACTGTTTAATGTTTTCCCAGTGGGTATCACTGACTGCCTACCTTAATTGTTTCATCTGGAAACAGTTACTTTGTACTTATGTGATACTTACATGTATTATCATTCTGTTGTCTTTTAGGACACAAACCATGTCAGTGAGGTGGAGACCCCCATTCAGTGAAGTGGAAAACAGTATCATTGGTGATGCTGTCTATCAACATGGAACATTTCTACTGGGAAGGGGTCTGTACAATATGCAGCAAAGACTACAAGTATGGCAGCAAATTGTTGACAACATCAGTTCTTTGGCTGGCCACAACCATACTTATGAACAGTTGTGTCACAGGGTCACTGACATGATTACCACTGCACAGAGGTGAGCAGCTGCTGTTACTGAAGACCAAAGGGTAGCCGGGGAGGGCCTGCTATAGAACCACCTCTTACCCCCCCAATGAATAGTTCATGGTGAATATTCTCCAACATGAGAGCTCACAGCAAATCGGACCACAGCTTGTCCTTGATATGGGAGTCAGTCACTCCTTCTGAGTTCGAAGATGAGCTTCCAGATAGGCTTTGTTATACGACTAGTTGAATATTGTTGTATAGTAAAAGAATTGAAATAAATGTTACTTCTATGTCATAGCTTTTTTTTGTGGTGAGGGCATTAAATATTGCTAGTTATAAACTTAGTTTGGAGTTATCAGACACGTTCTTATTGAATGCACTGTTAATGCAGATATAGAGGAGTACATGTATTATCCCCTGTCTTACTGTTAAATGTGATAACATTACCCTTACCTCTTGCTTAACTTATTTCTGGACCTTCATGAATCCAGAAACCATATGCCTCTTGCAGATGGTACGCCAAATACATTGATGTCTGTACTGCAGAACAATTTAAAGAAATATCATAATGTGTCATTTTAGGTCTGTTGTGTGTATTTCTGTACTGTGTGTAATAGTGGCAACACTGTTAGTTGTTTAGCAAATATTGCACCATAGTAGTGCAGGTATTAATGTATGCCTGTGTTTCTTCATTTTTATCTCAGATGATCATGACAGTGGGAGTGTGGGCCCTGTACCACCTGATGCTAGTGCCTTATCAGACACTTACGATGATGGTGGCAAAACTGAGACACAGCTGAGGATGCAGAGGTTGAATCTGACACAGAGGTTGACACCCAGCTACCCCCTTCATTTTCCTTGGACACATTCAGTAGGCCTACCCCTACCCAGTCCACTGAACCCACAGATATTGGACAGGTGAAGGGAGAGGACATTTATCAAGGAAGTGTGGCTACTGTGGCTTTAGTGCTTGTTGACTTTGGCCATAGACAAAGGATGGGTTAAATGCCATGCAGGAAGGTTGATAGTGGTGCTTGGAGGGGGCCTGTTGTCCCTCCTTCACCTGGTGCAGGTGTCTCTTCCTGTGTCATACAATGTATGTTTAGGGCCATCATGGAGACACAGGAGCATTCAGAAAATTACTCCAGACAATTGTTCAGGGTTGTAGATCAGGCATAGGCTGACATGCATGACTGCCTCCACTGTGTTGCTGATTCCCTGGATCAGATGAATGACACATTGGAATGAAAGGTGTCTGTGCTGCACCGAAGGGTGTCTGTCATGGAACAAGCAGTGTCTGTGATGGAACATCTGCTGGGGGGGGAAACGGCTTCCTCTTTGGAGTAGGTCAGCCACAACATCTGCAGATAGCCAATATGGTCATGTCCAATCACACCCTGTAGTAGCAGTACTTCCATTGCAGTCAGTGTGCTGTCCACACCTAGAAGTGGCAGGCCATGGGGTCATGGTCCTGGGTATTCCAGTGAAGGGAGCATGTCCAGCAGACATCAGTCACATTCCAGTAGCAGCACTGCATCTCCCCTTGGACATGGAGGTGCCAGTGCAACTTCTGGCAGAGCCAGTTCACATGGTGGAGGATGACAATGATGATCTGCCAACTCTAGCATGCACAGATCACACCTGTCTAACATACCAAGACCTAGAGCTAGCACTGGGCCTGGCTGTGTTCATTCAGACTCTCACACACCACTTTCACATGGAGGACCCCTACAGACACACATGCAACAGTTACATGGTTCAGTCTGCCTACTTCCCTTTCTTGCTCACATGCACTCAGTGACCTTTTGTGTCAGCCTAGGCCTTCTGTCACCTCTCACACACAACACCCTGTGCAAGTGATAAAAACTGTGTCATATCCCTGTTTTTTTTTTTTCTCTTTTGGATTCAAGGATAGAAAAGCTTTGTGTCTGATGCACAGGATGCATAGCTAAATTACTGCTTAGTATATCTGCATTTGTGTTGTTGAATTGACATTTGTACCTGTCACATATATTTGCCTTGTCAAGTTATACAGTGGATAGCATCATCATGTCAGTACTTTCTAGTGTATTCTCTTGTAATGGTTGTGAAGTCAGGACATGTAATGTGTTGCATTACTTTCTAACTTTTCGCTTTAATGCTTTTCCAGTACATATGTATGGTGCACATCATAAGTCATGCCATCACATTCAGATCTCAGGATTGTATGACAGCACTGTAGTCACATCTCATCAGAACAGTAATAAAGTATAATGGTCTCTTTTGCATGAACCTCACCAGACACATGCAGCAGCTGAACAGACAACAAGGATTTCTCATCAAGACAACACAGGTCCTACTAAACATGCCATGCTGTATGTGGATAGATTAAAAAGACATATCACTGTAATCTGCCTGAGCTCTTGGCCAGTGTCTGATCATGCCCTGGTGGGATGACTGGATATGCAATAATCTGATATAGCCAATGACATCAGCATTGTCTGCTGAGCATATGGTAATACTTTTCTCACATGCTGATGTAACATGCTCTCTATAATGTCAAATAACAGCTTACACACACACACACACACACACACACACACACACACACACACACACACACACACACAACCAGTTGACTCCTACCTATCTAAGTGCACAGATTACATAACACAGTACTTTATGCAAGAGTCATGGAACAAGTCAGACTTTTACATGGCTGCAGGTCAACATATAGTGGATGACATCAGTAGGACATGAGGGAGACAAGAGGTTGCGAGGGCTGCATGAAATGGATGTGTAGGCCTATACAAGTATCAAAATACTGGCAAGCCATGGCACTGGAGAAGTATCTGTAGGATTGCATGTCTACTCTGCTATGTAGAAATACACAAGCACTATGTTGACTGCAGTGAGAACAGAACACTTCCCTATCTAGGTACACAGACTACAAAGCACAGTATTCTATGCAAGTGCCACAGCACAAGTTTGACTTTTGCATGGCTGCAGGTCAGCTTATAGTGGATGACATCAGATGTACATGTTAGAGAGAAGAAGGTGGGAGGCCTGCCAGAAATGGATGGGTAGGCAGGTGTAAATATCAAAATACTGGCAAGTCATGCCATTGGAGAAGTAACTGTAGGATAGCACATCTACTGTGATGAGTAAATACACACAAACTCATCAAGTTGATTGCAGTGAGAACAGAACCCCTACCTATCTAAGTGCAGAGACTACTGAAGATAGTACTCTGTGCAAGTGCCACAGCACTAATCTGACTTTTCCATGGCTGCAGGTCAATTATAGTGGATGACATCAGCAATACACATTGGAAAGAAGAAGGTGGGGGCCTGCCTGAAATGGATGTGTAGGCAGGTTCAAGTATCAAAATACTAGCAAGCTGTATCATTGCACAAGTAACTGTAGGATAGCATGTCTACTCTGCTGAGTAGACAGACACACAGAGAGTTGACCGCAGTGAGAAAAGAATCCCTACTTATCTAAAGTGTACAGACTACAGAGCACAGTACTCGACCCAAGCACAATGGCACAGGTCTGACTTTTACAGGCTAAACAAGGAGAAGGTTACTATCAGCTGCCTGTCGGCTGCCAGGATCCACCACATAACCCACGCACTCACGTCACTCCACAACAAGTAGAAATATGACTCTGTCATTGTCCATGTTCGTTTGAATGACCTGAGATGTACCTCCATGGACTACATGAAAAGAGACATGGAAAAGCTCTCCGATCTTGTAGCCCAGGCAATTATGACCCTAGCCCTGAGTAGCATCGTGCCATCACCCAGAATGATACCGCAGTACAAGGACAAAATGATTGACTTCAACAATTGGCTAAGCTTCTGGTGTCATTCTAAGGGGATCCTGTATCTGTCTGCCTGGGACGACATGGTTGACAGACCAAGATGCTTTGCCAGAGATGGCCTGCAGTTGTCGCCCCTGGGATTCCGGATACTGGCTAAGGCTCTTGACGCCCCTATAGTGCATTTTTAGGCAAAGTTCAAATGACAAATTCACCACAGTAACAGGAACAGGCAAGCAAAAACTGAGGGTATTGCTACTCAGTGCTAGAAGTCTAAGTATCAAAATGCGCTCCCTCGAGGCATTCCTTAAAATGGAGAACATCAATATCTGTGCAGTGACTGAGACCTGGTTCAAGGCTCCTGAGAGCACCCTTGCATTACCAGGCTATAACTCATACCACACTGTTTGGCCATCTAGCCTGGACCGGAACACCAAAAGCGGAGGTGCAACCATATTCTTTAAGGCTATCCACACCTCCAGGCTAGTTGCTCAGCATTATGCATCCGAGGTTATCCAAGTGCAACTAACTCTGGGCAAAACTGCAATCCAAATTGTAGCTTGCTACAGATCCCCCACCATGCCCCAGGGTTCCTACTTCTCTTTTCTTGATATAATGGAAAATATTATGGTACAACAAAACACCCTAATAATAGGCAATTTCAACTACCCCACCATTAACTGGGAAAACTACTCATGCACCAACTCCTTCACTCAACACTTTCTGGAATTCATAAATTCCAATGTCCTGGATCAACTTATCCACACCCCCACCAGGGGCAACAGTATCCTAGACCTAGTCATTACCAACATGAGTGACCGGTGTTCCACACCTGAAGTCAACTCCTTGTTGGTCAGATCTGACCATAAGCTAATCACCCTAGATATCCACATCCCACCCCAACCCCCTTTTAGGAAGCCATAGTAAAACATTTCTCCAAAGCCAACTTCGTGCTTCTTAAGAGAGAAGTGGCGAACCTCATGACACCCATGCAGATGGATAATACAGTTACGGCTGCTGAATCCTACACAAATGCAGTCTATAACCACTTACATGAGTGCATGGATCATGCTATCCCAAACAGAACCAGGATGCTACCCCCCAAATAAATGGAAGCCAATCTGGTGGTCCACTGCCATAAACAAACTCTACAACAAAAGGAAGAAACTGTTGCAAAAGAGAGTAAAATCTCATGAGTAGAGAAGCTCCCTGATCAGCCTCAGTAAGAAGCTGAGATCCCTTATAAGATCCTCCAAAGCTAGCTATGAAAATAAAATTGCCACTGGTTCTGGGGACAACCAAAAAGCATTCTATAGCTATGTCAAGAATCTCAATGGTAACACCCTGATCTGCTCTGAATTACAGCACAATGGCATGAAAATTACAGAACCAACTGATATTGCCAACATCCCGGCAGATAGGTTAAGTGCTAACTTTAACCCCCTCATCCCCTAAAGGGTCCATATCTATACAGCAAGAATGCAGAGTCTCTGTAATCACAACTATGGAAGTAAAAGCTGCATTCTCTAAAGCCAAAAACACAGCATCCATAGGAATAGACAACATCCTAGGCTGTGTTTTACACAAACTTCAGAATGAACTGACTCCCCACCTAAGCACCATCTTCAATCATAGCCTCATGTCAGGCTTTGTACACACTGAATGGCACACAGTAACAGTTATCCCACTCCACAAAGGGGGAGCCACCACTGATCCTGGGAACTATCGCCCTGTTAGCCTGACGAGCCTGGTCTGCAAGGCCATGGAAAGTATCATCATAGAACTCATAAATAAAGACATTGGTAAACTCCAAACCCTGGACCCCACCCAGTTCAGGTTTGTGAAAGGCAGATCATCCCTCCTGAACCTGATTGGCTTCTTTGAGGTAGTTACCGAACCTGTAGATGAGGATAAGGTGGTTCACACAGCCTATTTTGACATCGCCAAGGCTTTTGACACTATCTCCCATTCTAGAATTATAGCTAAATTCACTAAACTAGGCATAAATCCCTACGTCACAAGATGGGTTGCCAACTGGCTCATTGACAGAACCCACACTGTAAAAGTTGCAGACTCCAAATCTGACTTCAAACCAGTGACAAGTGGAGTATCACAGGGTTCAGTCCTGGGACCGTTCCTGTTTGGTATCTACTTCTCTGACGTGCAGGCTAACACAGAAGGCTTTTGGCTAATAAAGTTGGCAGATGACTGCAAACTAGGAGCCATAGTCGAGTCCCCAAATGATGTGGACATCCTACAAAAGGGCCTCACTGAGACAGATGCCTGGTGTCAGAGCCATGGCCTCAAGCTCAATGCTAAAAGTGCATTGTCACCCCCTTTGTTAAAAACTCTGTACCCATGAACTACCACATAGACGGCAGTCTACTTAATGCCAAAAGTGTGATGAGAGACCTTGGGACCCTGGTGGACAGTAGTCTCTCCTTTGATAACCACATCACCGCAGTAGTCAGGAAATCCTTCTACATGGCACACCTCATCACAGACAGGTTCTCATCCAGGAAATAGAGGCCATTGTTTCCCTCTATGCGACACTCATTAGACCCATTATAGAGTCCCTTTTGGAATGTACCTCACAGGACATCTACAGCAGCTGGAAAGGCCACATAAGTACCTCACAAAGAGAATCACTGGCCTCAAACAGATGCCCTACACTGACCTTCTCAAAACACTCCAGCTTTACTCCGTAGCATATTGCCTACTCCGAGGTAATCTCTGCCTAACACATAAAGCTATGTCAAACCCAGAGCTGTTGGACATGCTACACCTAAAGAAATCCCAATCCCTCTGAGCTACATGTTCTAGGGACCTAAACCCTGTCACCACAATAAATAGGACTTACTGGAGGGATAGATTCCTGTCTCAGAGACTTCCCATACTCTGCAACAAGCTACCCATCTATGTCAAGCAAAGTTCCTCATTAGCACTCTTCAAGAAAAATCTTGATGAGAAGATGGGAAATAGGAAATATACCTGACAGATCACTTCTGTGGCTCTGCTCAACAGGGGTACAGAATAATAACTTTATTGGATGGCTTAAGCCAGGGAACCTTGTTGGCTAGACTTACTTAGGCCCTTGGGTCGATAGCTTACTACCTACCTATGAACCTATGCAGGTCAGCTTATAGTGAATGACATCAGCAGTGCACATTGGAAAGAAGAAGGTGGGGCCTGCCTAAAATGGATGTGTAGGCAGGTGTAATTATCAAAATACTGTCACTTTATGGGATTGGGGCAGTAACTGCAGGATACACACTTGATCTTCTGGCTAGAAGCACACAACACACACATTCACCCCCCCCACACACACACACACACACACACACACACACACTTGCAGTGACAACAGAACCCCTACCTAAGTACACAGACTACCAAACTCAGTATTTTATGCTAGCACCACAGCACAAGTCTAACTTTTGTATGGCTGCAGGTGAACTTATATTAGATGACATCAGCAAGCCATGTGGGGGACAACAAGTTGGGAGGCCTGCATAGGCACATAGATGTATAGGTTCATATGAGGCCAGTGGTCTAACAGCACCAGGGTGTGTAGAAGCCTAGCTGTGTAAAAACTCAAGTACCCTTATTGAGCATAGTTGGATGTTTGAGTTTAGTAGATCAAGGTTGTCAGCATCACCGACTGTCCCTGTCCATGATGCAATGCACGACATTATATATTACACATTGCAGTGCGGTTGATATAGGTGTTTAAAAATACTGTGACCCTCAAGGTTGTACTGCTTGCTGAGGAAGGGCAACAGATGTATGTATTGTGAATATATGACATATACTTAGAATGTCCCCTCAGTTTGCAATGTTTTCACATGTACTTTTATGTCATACAAAGGAAATGGATACTAAACACCAACAAGAAAGTATCATATATACAGTTCCATAGTGCAGTGAGCAGCAGATTTTGGTGATGATTAACAAAGTGTACATGCATGCGATATACACCTGTTTGTGCATAGGTAAACAGTGCACAAATGCTAGTCACATTGCTAACTTCTGAGAAGCAGAATACAACAGTAGCAAGCAATTTCAAGCATAGGCAGATGTTTATGTGTTTTTCACAAAAGTTAAAGCCATGCTGGTCCAGATAGCAGGAATAAAAGTAACAACACGCTGCCCAAGGTAGCGACTCTAGTCTGCTCAATCCTTACGAAGAGGAAGTTCCACAAAAGACCAAATGTGAAAATATTAAAATATTTAATCACGAACAGAGACACAGCACAGGAACAAAGCACAATACAGCAGGGTTAAGCACTTTCATCTAAGAATTAGACTAAATCAGAACCCTGAACAGGAAAAAACAATTCAATTATATACAAAGTGTACACAATTAGGTGCCAAAAGTCTTAAAGCAACACTCACAGTAATCACAAACATGCCACAAAAATAGTAATAATAATTACAAAAATAACCTAAGTGTTAAAACAAAAAATATATATATATAAATATATTATATTATATGTAAGTGTAAGTATGTCTAAGTATATAAAAAGGGCTTAATACTTATAAAATCATTTACCCCCGGGTGGCAGGTTGCATTGGTCCTAAACTGCCAGATTGCCTCTTTTTTGGCCAAATTCACTTTCCAATTCCCCCCACAGGGGTAGATGTCTACCCTATCAATAATAAAAAACTTAAAATAGTGCGTACTGTCATGTAAGGAGACATGGTGGGCTAAAGCATTTTTAACATCACCCTTCTTAATTTTATATAAGTGCTTGTAAATACGTTTTCTAAAGGGCCTCTCGGTCTTGCCGATGTAGAACGCAGGACATTTAGATAGATTTAGATTTAGACAGATAACAGGAATATATTTGCAGGATTACAGTACTTAGTATATGCGCAGTCATACATTGCATGATAAATGTGATAATACATAGATTACTTCATTAGTAAAGGTAATACTGTATGAGATGTGTTGTATTTGAACCCAGTACCATGTGTATGGCAGTTTTACACTTACTCTTGTTTCCACAAGAATGCTGAGGAAACAGTTGTCTATGTGGCACTTCATTTTTGACAACTGCAACGTCACAGCAGTAAAACAAAGGTTAGACACTCTGTAACTAGAACCCAGTACCATCTGTACTCCAAGCCAGTTTTTCTCAATGGCCAAGGGCAGTCATTGAATGTGTCCAGTTTCTATTTTGGGTTGTCTGCTTCCAAGGTGATCAGCCTCTCTTTGTGCAAACCAGATAAACACAACCAATCCCCCTCTTCCATTGTTTGCACTATGTGGAACATCACACAAAAACTGCAATTAAAAATGGGAAGAATATGGCATAAAAAACTTAGTAATGAACACATAAAAGTAAAATAAGTGTCTGCTGTCACACACATATATATATATATATATATATATATATATATATATATATATATATATATATATATATATATATATATATATACACACACACACACAAATCCACCACTATTTATTTGATTATTGTACCAAGTTAAGAAATACAAGGATATGGTATGATATTATTAAAGAATGTATTCTAGGTTCAGGACTTGCCCTGCAAATGCAGCAGTTGACACAATTTTATTTTAGGGTTAAAATATAATTTTCTCTGCTCCCATAATATTGAAGAATTCAGGAATAACAAGAGTGGAGGCTACACGGATGCTTTATAGCTTGTTGAATAGCCCCACTGTACTGAAAATCACCTGGTTATGCTGTAATTAGCACCTATGAAGAACATCTGTTACTTTACTGAATATATCAACTCCACTGGTACTCATTAATGTGCGATGTGCACCTACGTGCTCCTGCATGCACTGATGATTAAATAAGGTAAACTCAACTGGTCTTGTTATTACTTTTCTCTGTTCTTGTGATATCGTGCAAACATGCAGCTCAAAAAGTGAAGGAAAGGTTGTAAACCTTATACTAGAACCCAGTACCTTCTATACTCCAGTCCTACACATGCAAGTGCTGCCATAGGAATAGTTATGTGGCCAGTACTGAGAAACCTGCCATTCATTCCTATGTTTCACATGGTTGCACTGAGGCCTGCATTGTGCAAATAATGACAAAAATTTTAAAAATAAATTTAATCTTAAGGTAGACAGAGGCGATACATTTTAACAAACAATAAAGAAGATGAAGCAGAACTTTTGAATTGTGCACTGCTTAAATGCACTTTTACACTTCACAGACCTACATGTACACCTCTGTAAGTGTAACCTAACACACCTCCTTGATGTCATCATTCACTATTGCCATCCATTCAACATGAATACTGTAGAAGTACCTACTCAAAGTGAACATCCCTACAGGGTTACATTTTTTTGGGATTCATCAATTCTAATGAGTTTTTGACCTCATTTGCATCTTCAATGTGTTGACAGCCCTAAATCTACATAGTTGTTAACTGTGTAGGCAGGGAAACTGAAGGGGAGCACAATTTTGCACACTCAAGGGAGGGTATTACTTTGCTATATATCTGCTCAGAGGAATGCAGGTTTTGATAAAATTTAACTGTATTCTGTTAGATACATACTGCATATGCCTACATGATAGGACGAATGACATGTTTTGTGGGGTTTACACTTTTAGCTGTCTTTGTTAGTTATGAGTACATTCTTCATTTGAGGGTGGGGGAGAGAAGCTATATTTATGTCATGACACTTACAAAGGAATGGCTGCTATTGTTAATCTAATTTTCTAGATGCTACCATGTCTAATAAAGTTATAATGTTTGTAGGGTTACATGTTAAGGTCAGTTCAGTATAAATATATGGGCTTTTACTTGGTCTTGTCCATTTAGACTCCTTTCTGTGGCTGTATTGGGAAAACTTTTGAATATATGGCAACACAAGCACAGAGTCTACATGGTTGCTTTACAGATTGTTGAATCACTCCACTGTATTGGTTGGCTTGATTAGCATACAATTCCACTACTTATGCTGTAATTTGTATGCCAAGGAAATTGCCATGTTTGTGTGTGAATGAGCGCCACTACGTGTAGTTTACTGAATCTAAAAATCTTTGCGGCTGTGTGCACATCATGCTGGGATGCACACATGGTCAAAAATGACTGTGTAGGCTTTATTGACCCTCCCCCATGGTTTACCTACAAGGAGTTCTTTCTTTCTGTCTCTGTGTGATAACTCCATGATTGCTTCAGCAAGCTGACTTCCTCTATTGATATTTCAAGAGTGGAAAACTCTGCATGATCTTGAAAGGAATAGTCCTCATCCTACTTTATAGCATCCATTGTGTTGTAAAAATAGTTTATTTTATTGGGCCTGTTTTTCTAGGTGTCTGTACTCCTCCTTCTTTCTCATCATTCTTACCATTTTTCTGCAGTTGTGGTTTCTTAGGAGAATTTGAAGTGGAATTACCTGTTCTCTTTCCACCCATATTTCCTTTAATTTGCCCATGAACAACATCCACATATGTAAGTTTAGTCCCCAATGTCACCTGTAGATACTTTTCAGTGTCATGTGGAGTGGTAAATTAGGCATTTTCAGACTCTTTGATGATCCAGAATGTGGCAGGGAACTTTAGGATTACTTCATAGCCCAAGTCTCTGAATCATTTCATTAGTGGAAACATCTGCTTCCTTTTTAGATGCAGCAATGTACTATAGTATGGAGTGATTTTAACAACATGACTTGCCATTGCTTTCTTGAACGTTTCTCTCTCATGACATTTAAAACCTTTTCTCTGTCATTAAAGTCTAAACACTTTATAATGAGATGTCTGGGAAGTTGTTTCTTCTATTCTTCTGATTAACGTGATGTGCTCACTCAATGATCGAGAGTTTGTTTAATAACAGTCTTAGTTCCTTTTTAATAAATTTGAACAGGTCCAATCCCTGTACATGCTTTGCCGAAAGGACTATCTTTGTTTCTTTTCCATCTTACTTGGTTCTGTATATCATCAAGCTTAAGTTCCAGCTGCTGACTCTGTGTTGTCAACTCCTGAACTCAGGTGGAGTGTGCAAGGGAAGTTCCCTTCAGGCCTGTGAGTTCATTCTGCTGATGAGCTAAGACCTCCTCAATATTTCTAAGTTTTGCTTCATAAGAAGAGGAGATTGTTTCATTTGTTGCCCATTGCTGACCATAGATTTCAGCAGTTCTGTTAAATGGCACAGTGTGGATTTAATGTCTTTTACATCGCCATTCTGGCCCAAGCTGCCCATGTTAAAGAAGAAGCACTTTAGTTCTCAGAGTTTTGTTGGGATGATAAATTGCAGTCCAAAGCTTTAAGATTTACATTTCTTGCATTGAAAGTTGCTTACATTTTTTTTTTTTTATTTATTTTTATTTTTATTTTTATTTTACATTTGTTGACCGGGAGTATCCGACTGGATACATGTCCATTTTCAGCGGAGGCCCGGGGAGAAAAGCTCCAAACATAGGTAACAAAAAAACAATTTGAATAACAGTGAAGTATATTTTACATTCAAAGTTAGAACATATGTTGTTCTTTATAATTTATCTAAAAAGGGAGAGGATTTAGGATAGTAAGGAGAAGTAGGAGAGTCATGTGTGATGACTGTTAGTCTAGCCGAAGGTTAACTATCCCGGATTTAGGCAGTGACAATTTCGCATTGAACCCAGATGTGTTTTTAGCTTAGCTTTGAATTGACTTAAAGTAGACATAGATATAATATCATGGGGAAGTTTGTTCCAAATTTTACCTGCAACGTTGTTGAGAAGGGAGTCACCAGCAGAGTTATTAGTTTTGAATGTTTGGATTAGGAGACGGTTGGATGACCTCAATGGGCGTGGATTGTTACAAAGAGGAAGCAGCATTTTGAGGGAAGGAGCATATTCAGGGTTATATATAATTTTGTGTGTAAGGACTAGTAGGTTGAAAGAAATAAGGGTAGGAAGCTCAGACCAGTTGAGCTTGGCTAAGTTGGTACAATGATGGGTCCTATATGGTGACCCAGTAACAAACCTAGCAATATGATTGTAGCAGTTAGAGAGTTTGTTCATGACGGTTTTACTTATGTTGTGAAGTAAGGGGACGAGTACAGGAGTGATGAGAGAAGGTGAGTCTGGGCAATGGCCATTTTAGCTTGAGGGGTCAAGAAGCTATTTATTCTATATAAGGAGCCCAGTTTCTTATTAATGGTCTTGATCATTTGGTTTACATGTATATCATATTTTAGTTTGTTATCTATGGTTACCCCTAGTAATTTTGTTGAGAGGTCTGAGAAATTATGGTCCCATCCTTAGCTTGGATAGTAAAATTGATGGGCAGGACCTTTTGTTGGAAGAAACAACAACATTTTAGTTTTTTAGGATTAAGAATCAGGCCATTGGAGAGCCAGTGTTCTATTTTGCTGAAAGTAGACTGGGTTAACAATTGTAGATCTGAGGGGGTTGTACCAGAGCAAATTAATGTAGAATCATCTGCATATTGTATGCAACTGGCATTAGGAATAACTGTATGCAGATCATTGATAAAGATGGAAAATAATAGCGCCCTAAAATAGATCCTTGTGGGACTCCCAATGTATTGGGTAGTAACTTAGAGAGTTTGGTCTGCCATAAAACTGCTTGTTTTCTACCGGATAGGTAGGAACTAAACCATTGTACAGCAGTATTGTCCAGACCAAGTGAAGGCAATGTATTAATTAGAAGTTTATGATCCACCATATCAAGGCCTTCGACAGATCCAGAAATAGTGCAGATGAGATTTTATTATTATTACGATGGGAGTTTATGGTGTTTGAGAAGACAAGGAGGGCTGAGGTAGTGCTATGGAGGGGTCTGAAACCATGTTGGTTATCAGTCAATAGTTGGTTGACAATTAGGTGTTGCATGAACTGTTTCTGAACACATTTTTCCATTATTTTTGCTAGAGGGGAAAGTATGGATATGGGCCTATAGTTTGAGAGATCAGTGGAAGTGCCTCCCTTGTGGAGAGGAATTACATATGATATCTTCCAGATCTCGGGATTTTGGCCTCTGCTAAGGAGCGGTTGATGAGGATTGACACTGGATAAGCAATTACATCAGCTGTTTTTTGCAAATATTCAGCTGGGAGTTGGTCAGCAGAGAGTGTTGAGGGTTTTAGTTTTTTAATTAATCTACAAATAAATGAGGTTGGTACAGGTTGAAAGGTAAGTAGGGAATATTATTGGGTGTTCGAGAGTCTAAGGTGTGAGGGCTGGGTGGTAATTGATTAGATAGAGTTTGAATTGTCTCAGTGAAGAAGTGGTTAAAACTATTTGAGACATCGACAGGTGATTTATCAATGAGTGTGGCAGGGACAGGGGTAGTAGTACAACCAGGGTGAAGAAGTTGATTTAGTCCAGCCCAGAATTTTTGTGGGCAGTTTTGGTGGTCAGTTTGCAATTTACAATAGTATTGTCTTTTATCTAGTAATATTTGCTTTTTGGTTTCATTCCTAAGTTGTCTGTATTTAATTTGGTCCAGAGGGAGTTTAGTAGTACGCCAGGCAGACCACGCTTTGTTTCTGAGATTAATTTTCTGCCTTGTTTCTTTTGATAGCCAAGGAACATCTACAGTTTTGGTTTTCTTTGAGCGAATGGGAGCATGAAAATCAAGAATTTCTAGGAATTTTTTGCTATACTTTAACATTTTGCTATACTTTAACAAAAAATTCCTAGAAATTTCACATTTGTGTGCCAAAAAAGCAAGGAAAACACTGAGCCATATCAGCATGCAACCTCTCTATTGTACTTTCATGGATAATGTCTAAACTGACAGATTTTACTAATTGCAGACTGTTTCCATGATTAAATTGACTTATTAATATTAAGTATGTTTGTCAATGTCAGTAAATATGAATTTTGTTTTTATGTACTGTATTTTGTATATTTAATATTTTAATGTTTAAGGGTGAGTGTTACATTATATATTTCTTATGGTTATTAACATTTAAAAAGAGATTATAGAATGACTTTAATTATTCTGATGACAGTCATTTATTTGATGGATGAAACCACTTAATGTTATGATTTTATTAATAAATCAATTAAATAAATCAATACATTCTAGCAGTTGTCCACACTGTTTCATTTTTGGTGTATGTGTTTGTCTGTTATCATTTTTTATACCTCATACAGTTTTCTCTGCTTTTTTAGTTTTGTGGTTTGCACATATGTTGTACAGTGGTCATGGACACACTTAGTTCAGGAATGGGTTGAAGCTAATACATTGTCAGCCACTAACATATTGCTCTTTACTGCTGTACCCACACTATGGAACTATCAGTGCCTACTGTTGCCAGAGGGGCAAGAACAAGGGTGCTGTTATGTTGGCCATTTTCTGTCCTACAGTGGGTACCTGGGATTGATGGCTAGGCTGCAGAGGCAATGGAACTGTGTTTGAGGAAGGAGTGAGTAATGTGTCTGCCTTGGTACCCTTCCATTACAATGGCATTGTGGATACTGACTGCACCATGCTTCAGCTGAAGTCTTCAGCAGGCTCAAAAGTTTCCCTGACATCAGGCATGTTGCAATGAGCATTACAATGGCAATAAACCAAATCATGTGTAATCATAAAGAAATATCCTACTGTGTCAAGGCTCCTTAGTGACAATACCATATCCCAGGCTGCAGTCGCTATACAATGGTATGACATATACAGAATTTAAATCTACAGACTTTGTAAAGACTCCCATAGTGGATGAAGCCATGAAATGTCTGTAGGGATTATGTAATCATACTGAATAAATGAGAGGTTATAGTTGTAGCATGCTTACCTACCTAGAGCATCACCCACCAACGCTTGAATTGAATTTCCACTATCGTATATGAGGATGCCGTGAGATTTATCTAGACAGAGATGTCAGAAACTTCTCCGTGCCCATGAGTATTGTTTGTGTAGGCAGACCCCCCCACAAGACTATGCTCTCCCATGTCTTGTTGTTGGCATGGTGGATCATGTTATGATCCTATGGCACATTTGTTTCTGTGGATCCATTATGACAAATTATAGCATATACATTAACAATGAAGTCCTAACGAACATGGTTTCTAAAAGCCCTGTCAGGTAGTTAGTTAGGAGAATACACCAGCCATGCTCATAAAGGACCTGCAGAAGGATATTTGTTTCTGCCTTTGAGAACGTCTGCATTTGGTTTCACTCGCTAACAGCCTTTTCATTCTTTAAATTTGAATACCTACATAAGATGCATATATATATATATATATATATATATATATATATATATATATATATATATATATATATATACACACACACACACACACACACATGCACACACACGCACACACACATAAAGTAAATGGCCATTAATATCTGTTGCAATCCTCATTACAGTCCCCTACCACAATGTCCAAAATGAGCACAGACCGTTAAACACATAACCAATCCAGAAGTACAGGCTACCTCTAGACATTTCTGCAATTGAACAGTTGCGTGCAGCTGATAAGAAGTGTACCTCCACCATACCACACTGTTTAGTATGCACCAGATAAACCTGCCATGGCTGTGTGTGCGTGGATGGCACTGCATCTGTACATGTGGTCAGTGTAACATGCCCCCATACCAACCTGCATTTAGCTTCCACCACACATATGTAGATAGCTCCTGCAGTCTGAATCTGTGTCCTATACATCCCCCTCAGCAGTGGTTTGCAGCATGTGCTACCTCTGAATCAGTCTGCATGTTACTGCTTATCCTCAAGAATAAAAAAAAAATGATTTAAACACCAGCACAGTTTGAGCATGGCCACTGCCCAGAGTTGTGTACATCCTGGCCTTTTTAGAACTTTAGCACAGCAAAATGATGGCCCAAGCAAGGCATTGCTGGGCATGTCATATGTCACCCCTCATGTAGCCCCTAGATGACTTTGAATAGATTGATGTCCTCCCCTTTGCCTCAAACAGTGCATGCTTCTTAAGCAGTGCACCTTAGTCCATATAATTGATTTTGGAGACTTCACAAAACAGACACATTTAGGGTGTCAATACCCCCCCCCCATGGCCTGTATCCTTTGACTCCCTCAAGGCTACATCATTCTGTAATCTGTAAACGATTGTGGAAATAGACCGCAAAAGTCAATACAAAACCTCTTGAGGCCCACACCTTCTCTCAGCAATTAGATGATGGGCAGTCCTTTTACAACAGACAAAGAGCAGTAATGTAAGTCATGCATTCTTCCTATATGTTATCCAGCAGCAGTAGCTCTGTGCCTTGTCTCAGAAATGTAATCTACAGTCCTCACTTCTTTTCCTTTGAAGAGCAACACATTTCTACATTGCAATGAGCAGTACAATGGCCATGGGTGTTTTTACTGTGCAATTTTTGAAGCTCATAGCATATCAATTATACAGTGAAACAATTATGGCTAACTATCTCAGAAATGTATGTTTTGCACAATGCTTACCAGAATGAGCACATGACTGAATTACTGCAATGTGCATTGTGGATACCTGTGTAAGTCAATGAGCCCTTGAGGGACTTGGATGTATTAATCCATGTCATGACTGCTAGAGATATTGTAGTGCAATTCTCAGTTTCACTTCAGATGTGGGTTCTGCGAGATCTGTACATTCAGGCCAGTGAGTGTTATCCTACACCATCCACAACCCTGACATTCCACTCATTTATGCACCACTACACTACTAGTATCACATGCTGTAGGATTACTTTTGTGTCTATCAGTGTAAATCTGCAACATGAATTGATACAAATATGTTACCAGCTTACTCAAGAGTGCAACATTTGAAGTTGCCAAGCCTTCTGAGAGTCACGATTATTGCAAGACTCCTAGGTGATGCAAGAAAGAATCCAAAATCTTTGTTTATTTCCTGGATAGAGACTGAAAGAGCCCCTGCTTGGGACATCTTATGAGGACTCCGAGTACTAGGACAATGTCTGGAATTGCCTAGTCAGGGCACTGTGTGATGCTATGGGCATCACCCACAAAGGTGAGCAGTACATTTATTACTACAGAGACCTGAGAAAATACAATCATGACCATATTTTCCAATGGGAAGAAGAGGTTAGGAAACATTCAGCAAAGTTCTACAGTGAGTATACATTACAAGCAAATTTTACTATTAAGCCTTAAGTGCTGGGCCATGTGCAGGCATTTAATTTATGAGAATTTTTCTTTTATGCTTTTCACCTGTTGTGATTAGGTAGAATAGGTGCATACCAAAGTGTATGGAAAGGATCTCCAGGTATAGGTGTACATAGTGATGGTTTAGCTGCATATATTTTAGATGCCTTCAGAATTGTCTATTGTTAGAATGTTGCTGTTAGTGAAATTCTTCCCTGCTGCTATTATATGCCTCCTGTTACACATAAACTGTAAATTTGGGCTGAAATGCTCTCCTGCCCATCCTAGCTCTGGTGAATGCCAGTGCTGTCATAGCATCGATCAATGACTTGTCTGTGATCCGCATGCCATGTGTCATACTCTCCATTACACCTTCATGTTTGTCCCTTATATTGCTATGTCCATTACCATAGCCATGTCATCCATATAGTCACTCTTGTCTGGCTGCCATAGCATAAGGTATGCACTGTCCCCTTCCAAGCCCCCTGCCTGCATCAGTAATACCTGGCATATTGTAAGGATGCTTAAAAAAGTGCACTGATCTTTGACATGTCATATTACATGTCTGACAATTGTCTGTATGGGACCTCTGCTTATGCTAATGTTTTGTACTCTTTGGCTAGACCCCGTGGCATGGTCCACATGTTTTCTTGCAGGCTACTGTTCAGTATGCTATGTCCTGCTATGTCCAATATCTTCTTGTATGTCCTTTAGGCAGAGAACATTGAGGCAGAGATGACTCAGTCAACCTTCTGTGGAACTTTGGCCAGTCATTGCACCACATGCACTGTTCTCCACATATGCACAAAGGGGGTCTGTTTAGGCCCACATCATTCTGCCTCTTGTAACCTACTGGCAGCAACAGTACACTCTTGTCTAGCAGGTGTAGTATATATAACTGGTACTGAATACCTAACATAATTTTAGTCATCCAGATATTTTCATGCCAGACAGGGTTACACAAATTATTATTTTTTCCCCTTGTTGTTGTTGTGTGTATATATCTATGTATCTGTATCTGTCTATCTATCTATCTATAAATATATTAATCTACCTATATACACACACACATATATATATATATCTATATATATATATATATATATATATATATATATAAATATATATATATATATATATATATATATATATATATATATATATTTATTTATATATGGGTCTACTTCTATATACCAAAATCTCACGAGACTGAAGACCAGAAATGCGAGACCAGAAACCCGAATATGCACATTCCTGAAACCTACAAATATCGAATCCCATAATACCAAAAACAGTAAAGCAGAAATAACCTACCTGCACTCCAGCTAAACAAAACATATAAAAAAACACAAAAACACTGCATAGTAACACAACTATTAAATGTCAAAGCACCACTTTAACATTTCTACACAGCACCATACTTGTCATACATAAATTATATACTAAAAACAATATAAACAAATCAAAACCGTATTCACCATACTTTAGTTAAACTACCATAACACTAACTATTCACAAAATAACAAAAAATATAATTTTTTTTATCTTGGACTTTAGCAGAGAGCCTACACCCCTACACGCCCTGCACCCCCACACCCCCCATAAATTAAATATACCAACTACGAGATTGCATTACTTTGAAAACAATGGTACGCTCTAAAAATACACACTGTTTAACTATTACCACTTCTACATCCTTTTAACACTTTTTTTTAACTCCAT
Source organism: Protopterus annectens (assembly GCF_019279795.1). Classification (NCBI taxonomy): domain Eukaryota; kingdom Metazoa; phylum Chordata; order Ceratodontiformes; family Protopteridae; genus Protopterus; species Protopterus annectens. The sequence goes on along the minus strand of NC_056735.1, from coordinate 591,911,402 downwards.
AAATTTTACAGCAACACCACGATAGCAAGACGCAATACCCACCATACCTGTTTTTACATCCTTACTAGAATCCTTAAAGGTACAGCGCACACTTTAACCACTTACTTTTTCACTTTTAATTACATTTTTAGTATTCTGGAAGTCAATTTTCTAAACTGTCGGTAATATGCATACTCAGGTTTTTGGTCTCGGTTTTCTGGTCTTGATCTTCTGAGATTTCGGGAAATAAAAGGTAACCTATATATATATATATATATATATATATATATATATATATATATATATATATATGTTTTTCAATTTATTACTGTCTTTTTTATAATTCTGTAATTCTTTGCTAGTACTGTTTTGTTTCTCTCCATTTCTTTTAATGTTTTATGGAGGGTCAGACACAGCAGTCACCTACTACCTCTCTGCAAGTGATGAAGGTCATCAAACAGGAGGTGTCTTTGAGGGCTTTATGATGATGTCTTGTGTTCTGTCATTATTGGGAAGGTGTAGGCTCTCCATCAGGAAACACCACCATTAGGTCATGTTATATAACAAGGAAGGAGTTTCAAGATATGGTAATGGTATCTCTGGATTAATTAGTTGCTACCTGCACTAGGTGCCTGAAGGATATCCATCTATGAGTGGCAGAGTCACATCACTACCTGATCCTGCCCATCAGATGACAAGCACCTGTGTTCAGCCTGGGGGGCAGTCAAAAATGTGACTGCCCTTTTGCTGGATGCAGCAATGGGCAGCATGATAGTCAACTTTTACCATACCATATGCCCAACTATGGTGTTCTCCTTCCTTGAGTTTCACCCCCCCAGTACATAAAATGGTTTCCCAACACAAACCAACATCTCTCTGCTTTTGTCTCTTTTTTTGTACCCCTCCCACCATTTATGTCTGCATTGCACCTGTTTTTCTCTGGCTGTGCTTTGTGGGGGGGGGGGGGGTTGTTAGTTTGTCTGCTCCTGATAGTATCTCGATGCAGTCATTGTTGAACACAATTTCCCCTTAAGTCTTCTTGGAAAAAAAGAAGATGGGCATGTGCATTTTAGAGAGGGGAGGGAGTATGGTTATGAGACGATAATTAGAGAGTTATATGGAATTTCCTCCTTTGTAGATTGGTATTGTGTAGAATTGTTTTCAAAATAGTAGGAACAGTGGATTCCCTAATGGAATGATTTATGAGGATGGAGACTGGATATGCTATAGATTTGGCATCAGCCTTTTAGAAGACATATGGCAATTTATCAGCTGATGGGGATCATAGTTTTAGTTTAAGGAGAAGGTTTTTAATGTAGTTGGTAGGAATTAGTGTTAATGAGAAAGGGGAGTTGTGTAGTTGGGGTATGATGTGTGGAGATTCATTGGGTGGGTTGGAAGTATGTATAAGTTTACTGATGGCATCGATGAAGTATGAATTGAAAAGAGATGCAGTGATTTTAAATCATTTCTTCTATTTTAAATTTTTTTTGTATAACATTTTTTTATTTCCTTTTTTTTTTGTGAAAACAGATATAGTAAAATGTAACAATATTAATAGGCAGGTAGTAATATGAGCAGGGAATACATTACTAAACAATAAAACATAAATGCAAAACAGTAAGAACTATTTACACGTGCCAAAATTCCATCAGTGATTATATATACCAACTTCAAGCTAGAATATGTTCAAAAAGGGATTTCCAAAATTCTGTAAAGTGAGTGTGAGATTTCTCAGTGTAGGTTAAATATTTCTGAGCTAGTAGGTGTTTGGTAGCTAATTGTTTGAAACCCTACCATTTGAGTGATGCTCTATCCTTCTAAGTAATGTAATGTAGTATTTAGGTAAAGAAACTAGTGTTATTAATATTCGTGTTTGTAGTTTAGTCAGGCCTGTAGCGATGATATGTAGGAGAGCTAGTTTCCAAGATAAGGTGGATTTTTCATAGCCCATTTTTTCTACATGGACTATAAGTAAGCACCAGAGCTTGTAGGTGCATGTGCAGCTCCAGAAGATGTGGAGTAGAAAAGCCTTGTGATTATCACAATAGGAACAGAATGGAGAGGTGGTTGGGTATATTTTATTTATAATGATTGGAGTGAGATAGGCATTATGAAGTATCATGATCTGTGTATATTTAAGTTTTTTACGGGGAATAAGTTTGGAGGTAAGCTGGATCGCTTGAGATATTTGTTTGTTTGTGATTGAAGGATCGATTTCCTTCCAGTAACTAGAATAAACAACTTATTTTTGCATTTTGATTGATAGAATAAGTTTGTAGGCATTCGCATTTTTTATTGTTTGTGGATAGGAGGTTCCATATGCTTTTATAGGTTTGAATGTAATTTGCATTGATATCAGGATTGTCTATGATGTGTTGGCTAAGGTCTCAATTTTGCCATGAAATGATTGTATAGCTTTTAGGGAGCTTTAATTGAGCTTTCATTTCGGTGATAGTATTGTTCTTGAATGGAAATGTATCAGAGGTGGTTAGTTTCTTGAGGAGGAGATAATTGTTTAGGTTAATCATGTTGTTATTCATTTTAAGATTGGGGTTAAGGTGGGTAGGTTGTAGGGACGTGAATTCATAATAAAGGTTTAATGATTTCAACATCCTTTGTATGGTAGTGATTTTATGTTTACTGACTGGGTGTATTTTAAGATGTTTTAAATTTTCATTGTAAAGGAAAGAGAGGGCTCTGGGGTTTATGGATAGTGTTTTGATATAGTTGTATAATAGTTTGACCCAGGTTGGGGTCCATTGTTGTGATGAAGGAGTATGGTCAGCTATCGTTATTAGTCTATATGATATCATAGTAGAGTTTAAAGTCTGGCAGTCTTTATGGCAGGTCAATTTATTATAACTGATTCTGACTGATTTTGGGACCCAAATAAATTTGGAAATTGTGGAGTGAATGATTTTGAGGAGTTTTAGGTTGATAATGGTACTGGAGGCATTAAATATATATAGAAATCTGGGTAGAAGATTAATTTTGATTGTGGTTATTTTAGCCAGGAATGGAATTTGAAGTTTTTGTCTATCTATCAATATCATGTTGTATGTTTGACCAGAGATTATGTTATTTGTATATGATTGTTTAGGATCTCGGTGGAAGGATATTTCTAGATATTTTAATGAATAGTTAGTTTTAATACCAGCTACTGTGGAGTATGTATGTGGGAAGCTGACAGATGGAGTTAATAGGGAAGATATTTGTTTTCTTTAGGTTTAGTTTGTAATTTGAGAAAGTTGAAAAGGTGTCTATAGCGGATAGTAGTTTCTGGAGGTCTGAATTAGGTAGTTAGTAGCAAAGATTTAGATCATCAGTGAAAGCCACTAGGGTAATTTTAGTGTTCAAGATATTGGGGATATGGTGGAAAGTTTTCTGAGAAATGAGGAGAAAAAGGAGTTCAATGTATAAATTAAAAAGATAGGAAGACATAGGACATCCTTGTCTGGCACTATTCTCAATGTCAATTCGAGAAGATAGGTGTTTATTAATTTGTACATAAGTATGAGCCTCGGAGTATAGTGTTTTGATAGCTTGTATGTAGTTATTGCGTATGTTAAAGAGAGGCAAGATAGTGAGCAAAAGGTTTACATTGAGTCTATCAAACACTTTTGAGGCATCAGTAGCTAAGGTGTAGATTGGAGTACGTGTATGGGCAGAGAGAATAATCAGGTGTCCAGGGTAACAGTATGAGGTTTGTCTGTGTATTATGAAACCTGATTGTTCAGGGGAAACAATGTTTGGAATGATACGTTCATAGGTTCATAGGTAGATACTAGGTTATCTGCCCGAAGGCATTTATAAGCCTAGTCAGAATATGTTGGTTTTTGCCACCCCCTTAGATTAGTTCCCTGTGCCTCTGTCCAGCAGAGCCACTGAAATGATCCCTGAGGTAAACTTTTTGTTTCCCATCCACTCGTCAAGGTTTCTTTTGAAGAGTTTTAGCGAGGAGCTCTGCCTAATGTAGATTGGTATCTTGTTCCAAAGCATGGGAAGTCTCTGGGACAGGAATCTATCCCTCCAGCGCATCCTATTTATTGTTGTGGTGAGGTTTAGATCCCTAGAGCATGTGGCTTGAGAAGATAAGGTTTTCTTTAGGTGGAGCATGTCCATCAATTCTGGGTTGGACATGGCCTTGTATATCAGGCAGAGATCACCTGAGTAGGTGGTATGCAACCAAGTACAGCTGTAGTTTCTTCAGTTGAGCTGCATAGGACATCTGTTTGAGGCCAGTGATCCTCTTGGTGAGGTACTTCTGTGGTCATTCCAGCTGTTGCAGGTGTCTTGTAAGGTACATCCTAAATGGGACATTGTACTCTATGATGGGTCTGATGAGTGATGAGTAGAGGGGCACAATTACCTCTTTTGATCTGGATGCAAACCATTTTGTGATTAGGTGGGCCATGAAGAAGGATTTTCTAACCACTTTGGCAATGTGATTATCAAAAGTGAGATTACTATCTACTTGGGTCCCCAGATCCCTTATTACGTCTTCTGTATTTAGGGGACTAACACCTATGTGGCAGTTTGTGGGTACTTTGTTTTTTTCAAAGGGATGACTATGCACTTTCTGATTGGTTTAATTCTGTTTGCTAGTACTGATGCAAATATTTTCATATCAAGATTTATTAGGGCTAAAGGTCTATAGTTCGGGGGGGGGGGAGGGTTGAGGTCAGAGTCTGGTTTAGTTATGAGAATCAGTTTGGATGTGTTTAGATGTATATCACTTACACCATTGCAAATAATGTGATTGAATAGATGGAGAAGAAAGAGAGATGATGTTTGTGAGAAAGCTTTGTAGAATTCGGCCACAAGACCATCTCGACCTGGTGATTTGTTGGGTTTAAATTTGTTGATTGTCATAATAATTTCTTGCTGGGAAATCAGGGAGGATAACATTTCTTGTTGATCTGGACTGATTTGGGGAAAATTTAATTGGTTTAAGAAGGCAACTAGGCCCTGTTTATTATGAGAGAGATTTGATGGACTGTAGGATTTTGTATATATACTTTCAAAGATACATATGATTTCTTGAGTAGTGTGACTGAGTTTATCTTGGTAGAAAAATTCTGTTATGATTGGGTAGGGTTTGTTTCAGTTAATAAGCCTCATCAGGAATTTAGATGTCATGCGAGCCCGTTTAGAGTAATTTGCTAAAGTTTTAATTTCTTGGCATGTTAGGTTTTCAGCATTGAGATCATATAGCTTTTGTTAGAGTTGTGTTTTTTGAGTTTCAGTTTCTTGATTAAAGGATGATTGGAGTTGGGACTCAAGCTTAATGATTTGGTTTTTAAGATTGGCTTCCTCCTGGAGAAGATTTTTTTTTTTTATAATATGAAACTTTACTTATAAAGGTACCTCTAATTATGGATTTAATAGGGGCCCAGTAAATGTCCATAGGTAGGTGATTATAGAGTAAATTGTCTAAAGCTTGGTCCAGGATGGCATCTACTTCTTGTAGAATTTCTTTTTACCTTGATAGGTTAGAGTTAAGGACTCAATTATATCATCACTTACTGTTAGTTTGATTGTTATCCCAATCAATAGGTTAATCTTAGAATGACATGTGTCTGAATTCTGTGTGAAAGGAATTTTTGTATTAAGTAAATATATTGGAAATGAGAAAGAAATCCAGCCTGCACCAAGACTTATGACAAATAGAGAGAAGGTATATTTATTTCTGAGGGAGTTATTGGGCTGGAATGTATGGCGGTCAAATAGGGTAAAGTCATTTTTAAGTTCCTCGATTGTTGATATGGCATGAGTATTGTGTTTGGAACTGGTGTTGGATCTTTCAATATCAGGGTCTTGGATTGAGTTCCACCCCCCACCTATTATATAATAATGATTGGAGAAGTCAAGCAGTATTTTATAAATAGAGATTATAAATTTGTGTTGATTTACACAAGGCGTGTATAGGATTAATATCAGAATAGATTTGCCTAAATAGACTGGTTTAGTTGTTATATAGCACCACCTTCCATTTATGTCTGTATCATGTTTTATGATTTCACATTGGAAGTCAGTTTTAATAATGATTGATACTCCTGAGCTATTTTGCGATTGCCAGAGGCAATGATATTTGTAATCCATTTTTTCTTTAGGGAGGGTTTCCATTGTTCTGGTAGCATGTGGGTTTCTTGTAGGAGGATTAAATTAGCTTTGGAGTTGAATATCAAATGTAGAAGTAGTTTTCTTTTTCTTTTGAGTTGGATTCCTTTGATATTCCAAGAATCAAATGACCACATACCTACTATTATAACTATGTGTCAGTAAAGGATGAGTGTGATGGGTATAGTTGGCACAGTAAATGTAAGAGGTAGGACACTGGCATAAAACTCTTCCTGCATCAGACTTGTGCCTATTCGCTAAACTACTATGCTCGGAAGAGATGGGGTGAAGTGGATGACAAAGAGTTGTAACAGGATTTAAAGCAGAAATGGTTAGTTGGAAATCTTCTTGTTACTAATGCTTTGATAACTTTCAGCCCCACATTAAAAATATATAGCACAGATAACAAACAGAATGGAGAGGTGGTTGGGTATATTTTAATTATAATGATTGGAGTGAGATAGGCATTATGAAGTATCATGATCTGTGTATATTTAAGTTTTTTAAGGGGAATAAGTTTGGAGGTAAGCTGGATCGCCTGAGATATTTGTTTGTTTGTGATTGAAGGATCGATTTCCTTCCAGTAACTAGAATAAACAACTTATTTTTGCATTTTGATTGATAGAATAAGTTTGTAGGCATTAGCATTTTTTTTGTTTGTGGATAGGAGGTTCCATATGCTTTTATAGGTTTGAATGCAATTTGCATTGATATCAGGATTGTCTATGATGTATTGGCTAAAGTCTCAATTTTGCCATGAAATGATTGTATAGCTTTTAGGGAGCTTTAATTGAGTTCTCATTTCAGTGATAGTATTGTTCTTGAATGGAAATGTATCAGAGATGGTTAGTTTCTTGAGGAGGAGATAATTGTTTAGGTTAATCATGTTGTTATTCATTTTAAGATTGGGGTTAAGGTGGGTAGGTTGTAGGGACGTGAATTCATAATAAAGGTTTAATGATTTGAACATCCTTTGTATGGTAGTTATTTTATGTTTACTGACTGGGTGTATTTTAAGATTTTTTTAATTTTCATTGTAAAGGAAAGAGGGGGCTCTGGGGTTTATGGATAGTGTTTTGATATAGTTGTATAATAGTTTGACCCAGGTTGGAGACCATTGTTGTGATGAAAGAGTGTTGTCAGCTATTGTTATTAGTTTATTACAGTTTATGATATCATAGTAGAGTTTAAAGTCTGGCAGTCTTTATGGTAGGTCAATTTATTATAACTGATTCTGACTGATTTTGGGACCCAAATAAATTTGGAAATTGTGGAGTGAATGATTTTGAGGAGTTTTATGTTGATAATGGTACTGGAGGCATTAAATATATATATAGAAATCTGGGTAGAAGATTAATTTTGATTGTGGTTATTTTAGCCAGGAATGGAAGTTGAAGTTTTGTCTCTCTATCAATATCATGTTGTATGTTTGACCAGAGATTAATTATGTTATTTGTATATGATTGTTTAGTTTCTTGGTGAAAGGATATTCCTAGATATTTTAATGAATAGCTAGTTTTAATACCAGCTACTATGGAGTATGTATGTGGGAAGCTGACAGAGGGAGTTAATAGGGAAGATATTTGTTTTCTTTAGGTTTAGTTTGTAATTTGAGAAAGTTGAAAAGGTGTCTATAGCGGATAGTAGTTTCTGGAGGTCTGAATTAGGTAGTTAGTAGTAAAGATTTAGATCATCAGTGAAAGCCACTAGGGTAATTTTAGTGTTCAAGATATTGGGGATATGGTGGAAAGTTTTCTGAGAAATGAGGAGAAAAAGGAGTTCAATGTATAAATTAAAAAGATAGGAAGACATAGGACATCCTTGTCTAGCACTATTCTCAATGTCAATTCGAGAAGATAGGTGTTTATTAATTTGTACATAAGTATGAGCCTTGGAGTATAGTGTTTTGATAGCTTGTATGTAGTTATTGGGTATGTTAAAGAGAGGCAAGATAGTGAGCAAAAAGTTTACACTGAGTCTATCAAAAACTTTTGAGGCATCAGTAGCTAAGGTGTAGATTGGAGTACGTGTATGGGCAGAGAGAATAATCAGGTGTCCAGGGTAACAGTATGAGGTTTGTCTGTGTATTATGAAACCTGATTGTTCAGGGGAAACAATGTTTGGAATGATCGCTTCATAGGTTCATAGGTAGATACTAGGTTATCTGCCCGAAGGCATTTATAAGCCTAGCCAGAATATGTTGGTTTTTGCCGCCCCGTTAGATTAGTTCCCTGTGCCTCTGTCCAGCAGAGCCACTGAAATGATCCCTGAGGTAAACTTTCTGTTTCCCATCCACTCGTCAAGGTTTCTTTTGAAGAGTTTTAGCGAGGAGCTCTGCCTAATGTAGATTGGGATCTTGTTCCAAAGCATGGGAAGTCTCTGGGACAGGAATCTATCCCTCCAGCAAGTCCTATTTATTGTTGTGGTGAGGTTTAGATCCCTAGAGCATGCGGCTCGAGAAGATAAGGTTTTCTTTAGGTGGAGCATGCTCATAAATTCTGGGTTGGACATGGCATTGTATATCAGGCAGAGATCACCTGAGTAGGCGGTATGCAACCAAGTACAGCTGTAGTTTCTTCAGTTGAGCTGCATAGGACATCTGTTTGAGGCCAGTGATCCTCTTGGTGAGGTACTTCTGTGGTCATTCCAGCTGTTGCAGGTGTCTTGTAAGGTACATCCTAAATGGGACATTGTACTCTATGATGGGTCTGATGAGTGATGAGTAGAGGGGCACAATGACCTCTTTTGATCTGGATGCAAACTGTTTAGTGATTAGGTGGGCCATGTAGAAGGATTTTCTAACCACTTTGGCAATGTGATTATCAAAAGTGAGATTACTATCTACTTGGGTCCCCAGATCCCTTATTACGTCTTCTGTATTTAGGGGACTACCACCTATGTGGTAGTTTGTGGGTACTTTGTTTTTTTCCAAAGGGATGACTATGCACTTTTTGATTGGTTTAATTCTGTTTGCTAGTACTGATGCAAATATTTTCATAACAAGATTTATTAGGGCTAAAGGTCTATAGTTCGGGGGGGGGGGTTGAGGTCAGAGTCTGGTTTAGGTATGAAAATCAGTTTGGATGTGTTTAGATATATATCACTTACACCATTGCAAGTATTGTGATTGAATAGATGGAGAAGAAAGAGAGATGATGTTTGTGAGAAAGCTTTGTAGAATTCGGCCACAAGACCATCTCGACCTGGTGATTTGTTGGGTTTAAATTTGTTCATTGTCATAATAATTTCTTGCTGGGAAATCAGGGAGGATAACATTTCTTGTTGATCTGGACTGATTTTGGGAAAATTTTATTGGTTTAAGAAGGCAACTAGGCCCTGTTTGTTATGAGAGAGATTTGATGGACTGTAGGATTTTGTATATATACTTTCAAAGATACATATGATTTCTTGAGTAGTGTGACTGAGTTTATCTTGGTAGAAAAATTCTATTATGATTGGGTAGGGTTTGTTTTAGTTAATAAGCCTCATCAGGAATTTAGAAGGCATGTGAGCCCGTTTAGAGTAATTTGCTAAAGTTTTAATTTCTTGGCATGTTAGGTTTTCAGCACGGAGATCATATAGCTTTTGTTGGAGTTGTGTTATTTGAGTTTCAGTTTCTTGATTAAAGGATGATTGGAATTGAGATTCAAGCTGAATGATTTGATTTTTAAGATTGGCTTCCTCCTGGAGTAGTTTTTTTTTTATAATATGAAGCTTTACTTATAAAGGTACCTCTAATTATGGATTTAATAGAGGCCCAGTAAATGTCCATAGGTAGGTGATTATAGAGTAAATTGTCTAAAGCTTGGTCCAGGATGGCATCTACTTCTTGTAGAATTTCTTTTTTCCTTGATAGGTTAGAGTTAAGGACTCAGTTATACCATTGCTTACTGTTAGTTTGATTGTTATCCCAATCAATAGGTTAATCTTAGAATGACATGTGTCTGAATTCTGTGTGAAAGGAATTTTTGTATTAAGTAAATATACTGGAAATGAGAAAGAAATCCAGCCTGTACTAAGACTTATGACAGATAGAGAGAAGGTATATTTATTTCTGAGGGAGTTATTGGACTGGAATGTATGACGGTCAAATAGGGTAAAGTCATTTTTAAGTTCCTCGATTGTTGATATGGCATGGGTATTGTGTTTGGAACTGGTGTTGGATCTTTCAATATCAGGGTCTTGGACAGAGTTCCACTCCCCACCTATTATATAATAATGATTGGAGAAGTCAAGCAGTATTTTATAAATAGAGATTATAAATTTGTGTTGATTTACACAAGGCGTGTATAGGTTTAATATCACAATAGGTTTGACTAAATAGACTGGTTTAGTTGTTATATAGCACCACCTTCCATTTATGTCTGTATCATGTTTTATGATTTCACATTGGAAGTCAGTTTTAATAATGATTGATACTCCTGAGCTATTTTGCGATTTGCCAGAGGCAATGATATTCGTAATCCATTTTTTCTTTAGGGAGGGTTTTCATTGTTCTGGTAGCATGTGGGTTTCTTGTAGGAAGATTAAATTAGCTTTGAAGTTGAATATCAAATGTAGAAGTAGTTTTCTTTTTCTTTTGAGTTGGATTCCATTGACATTCCAAGAATCAAATGACCACATACCTACTATTATAACTATGTGTCAGTAAAGGATGAGTGTGATGGATATAGTTGGTACAATAAATGTAAGAGGTAGGACACTGGCATAAAACTCTTCCTGCATCAAACTTGTGCCTATTCGCTAAACTACTATGCTCGGAAGAGATGGGGGGGAGTGGACGATAAAGAGTTATAACAGGATTTAAAGCAGAAATGGTTAGTTGGAAATCTTCTTGTTACTAATGCTTTGATAACTTTCAGCCCCACATTAAAAAATATATAGCACAGATAACAAACAGCATGTCTTCCTGTTTTCATTTCTGCTAGTCTTCTAGCTCTCCATAGTTTTTAAATTATGAGGGAAAGTAATGGGGGGGCAATATAGTTTGGTGTAGTGAAATAGAATATCCCCCAAAATTGTTGTAAGGTGAGAGGGTTCTTATAGTTGGTTAAGGTAGTGTAAAAATGTATATAATCCTGAGTTTTGTTGACTAATGCATCTTGATTGGGGTATTAAGCTGTGTTGTTAATTAGAGAGCTAATACCAGTCGTTTAAATAATTGTCACTGGTGGTATTAATGTATGACAAAATGTGTCAAGTTAAATGTTAGTGTTTCCAGGTATATTTCTCATCTCTGGTCTAGAAGCTTTAGGGTAATAAACCCACAGATTTATAAATTGTTAAGTTTTATAACAGAAGAGGTATTACTATATTAATAATATACTGTTGTTAAAATGTAATACACACACAGCCTACTGAGCAAATTTTTCTTCAAAGAGGTGGTTAGTCATAAAACAATAAGCAAGTCAGAGCATATATAATACTTATGCATTCTATAGCATTTGTCAAACTAAGAAAGCATTTAACATCACAATTTGTTCCATTAACTATTTTAACATCATGTACCTGCCAACTAAGATGATGGTATTATAATTAGAAACATCACATTAACAAGTTTAGAATGAATAGCTTAGGTATGCTAGTTATTTGGATAGATATACATGAGGGTAATAATAAACACATTTTAATTTGGTATTTTTTAATTCTTTATTTCCCTTTTTCATTGCCCTTTCCTCATCTTTCCTTTTCTTTCTTCATTCATGAAGCTTGTATTGCATTGCTATGTAAGACTGAAAGAAAAAAAAAACACACACACAGTGTGGTATTCATAGTTGTTGTCCAAGTCTGATAAAACTTGTATGTGGAGTTATTTATAGAAGTATAGGCAAAAATAGCATATAAAAATAGGTTCCAGAAGTTTTAATTGTCAATAGAAAGAAATGTTATGCCTTACTTTGTATTGCAATGCAGTTTGTAGGTATTTGCATTGTTCCATGTGTAGCTGAGTGGAATACCAGGGCAGAGAATATTGAGAATGAAAAGATTGCTGTGCTGACCACTAGATGGCAGTGTAATATGTTATTGCATGGCAAGGTTAGCTTGTGAAGCCAAGTCAAAGGTGTTGGAGAATGAATTCAAAGTGAAGTAAATCAAAACTGATGATTTATTGGTTAACTTGTGTTATTCCTGATCAAAAACGATAGATGTACTGTAAATCCAACATTATGAAGGCAGTTCTTGCAGATTTCTGTTTCTTGCTTGCATGAAAACGTCTGTAATTTGGTAGTAGCGTTTTAAGAAAGGATAGGCTTCTGAAAAGTTAGGTTCAGGGGTTAAACAAGAAATGACTGGCAGATTGAGATGGCTGGATCCTTGTACACTGTATTAATGGAACCAGAGAGTTATTTCTCTTGGATTACAAACAGTACCAAAATGGTGAGAAGCTTATTTTTGCCTTATTTCAGTCTTATTCGCTCGCCTGCAATTAGCGATCATCTTATTTATGCCACAATGCTGTTTTTTTCATTTTATTTGCTATCTTTGGTAGTAGGTAGTTCAAGAACTACGTTAAAGGCATTTAAGAAGGATTTCTTCACTTCTTAGGTGTTGCTGATGTTGTATTTAATCCCCTGATGCTGAAAGTGAAGTGTGTGGGGATATTTCATTTGGAATCTGATTTGCTTTTGTATCAAAAATCTACAAAATGGAGATAGTTTTTGACGTTTCATTTTAATTTTTAGAGGAAGATCTTTGGCAAAAAGTATTTTATTTCCATTCCAGATCACGTTTTTTTTTTTTTTTTTTTTGCAGCTGTAAGGATTCTGGTTGCATGATGGAAATTAAGCAATTTTACATATACTAGTCGTTGTTTAGTGGAGTCTAATGATGGGTGTAGGGCTCGGTGTGCTCTTTCTATTTTTTATTTGGCTTGCTTCAGTGGTGTTTTCAAGTAGAGCCCAACTATAGCCAGAATTATTTCCAGTAGTTTGTTTTGCTCAATACTTTCTGCTATACCCCTCACAATATTATGTCTGGATCTTGCTTTGAGGTCCAGGATTTTTTGCTGCATTTCTCATATAGATTTATTGTAAGCTTTAGAGTCCTTCTGGAGTTCTTCAATTTTAGTTTAATTTTCAAAAAGTCTAGCTTCTGATTTTTCTACTCTGGTTGCAATGTGTTTAATGGAATCCCCAAAGATTTTAGCTGGTCTGAGAAATTTTGTATGGCTAATTGTAGAGCAAGTTTTAGGTCATCAAGGTTTGTAGATTCATTTTATATTTACTGGATGATTTAGTTGTTTCTTGTTTCCCATTTCTAGGCCTTTTAGTATTAATGTCTTTTTCTGGAGATGTAAGTGCTGAAACTTAGTTTTAGTAGTTTGTGAGTCCATGGTATCTGAGTCAGTTGGCATAATTTCTCTTTTGTTGCTTAGAAAATGCAAGATTATATTTGGCCTCTGGGTGTTTCAGTCAGCCAGCAAGCAGAGCACATGTGAAGGAATCCTGGCAGTATCAAAGGTAATCTTCCTATATTTCAGTAATCTGTTTTTGGTAGTTTTTCTAAGTTGCAGCAGGGAGTCTTGATGACTATCAAGTTTTATTTGTTCCCCTGGATCGCAAGTTTTTGTCAGAAAAAGTAGTTTTTTATATTGGTATTTGGAGAGCTAGGTAACTGCAGTCTTTATAGGTCGGCAGCCATTTGGATCTCTTCTACTTTAAATTTCAAGAACTGGAGCTTGGACCTCCTGCATCCTGTTTCAGAGCCTATTATGCTCTGGGATCTAAACTTTGTTTTGCAAGCCCTTACTTCCCCACCTTTCGAGCCGGCTGCCACCTGCAAGTTAAAGTTTTTGTCCTGGAAGACAGCTTTCCTAATAGCCATCACATCAGCCAGATGGGTGTCAGAGATTCAAGCTCTCTTAATCAAACCCCCGTATTTAATTTTTCATAAGGACAGAGTTTCTCTTAGACCTAATCCGTCCTTTCTTCCCAAAGTAACATCTACTATTAATCTCAATCAGTCTATTGAGCTGCCAGTGTTCTTCCCTCAATTCTCGAACAAAGCAGAGTTTAGATTTCATCAACTGGATGTGCACAGACAATTGCGATTCTATTTACACAGGACCAAACACCTACGAAAATCTGACCAATTGTTTGTTTCATTTTCAGAAAATAGAGTGGGATCCCCTATTTCCAAGGTTACCATTTCCAGATGGATTTTGAATTGTATTTCCTTTATTTATTCTTCAGCAGGAAAAAATCTACCGTTCCCCGTCAAGGCTCACTCTACTAGGGCTGTTTCCACGTCTATGGCATACCATGCCAGACTATCTTTGGATGATATTTGTGCTGCAGCCACATGGGCTTCTCCACACACCTTTATTACTCATTACAAACTGGACGTGGCTTCTAGGAGCCGGGCTTCCTTTGGTTCCACAGTCCTCAGGAGTATCTTCCTCTGAGCCTCCCAGGATAGAGGTGCTAGGGACGCTGTCCCACGAGTAAGAATGTAGGCCAGATTGGACTACATAACATCAAGACGTTATGTACTCACCATAACATTCCATGTATGTAGTCCATCTCGCCTCACATTCTTATGTACCCTCCCACCTGCCCCCTTCCTGGAGGATCTGGAGATTAGGATTGGTGCTAGAGTACCCTTCAATGGTAGTTTGTTTTTTCTTACCCTCCTTGATAGTGTTCAACCTTATTAGGTTGTTGTTATGCATGAGGTGTGATTGTAGGGTTCGCAACAAACTAGATCTAGGGTTATGGAGCAGTGCAGCATGGGATACCTGCTTGGCCTAGCCAATGAGAGACTTCGAGCTAGTAGAAAAGTTGGCCGAATCGGAGCTGATAATCGATATGGAACTTGGACCTTTTGTGAAAAAAGTTGCCGATATCTATGTAGTTTATTGGTATTTCATAAATTGTTGTCATATTCTCTACTATTACTATTTAGGCTTTCTAATAAATTTTCTAAGTTACCTAAAAATATATACAGTTTCTTTCTTTCTCTCTCTCTGCAATTACACTAAATCTCTAATAATCCATCTGTCTTCTTAATCATTTAACATTCACTGGAGAAAAATGTGTATGTATAATCAACATGAATCATGTACTGTTAAAACTAATTTCTACAGCCAGCAATCACAGATTACATCAAATACATACCTTAACAGAAAACAGTCTTAACAGGCTCCATCAAGAAGCCTCAAATCAGGTGAAAGCCTAAATGATTTATTTTTACTACAATTTATCTAGCAAAAAACTTGCTAAACCAAAATAAAGAAACCCTGGAAAAACAGGATTTAAAGATATTCACATACTTATAGATTGTCATTTTCGAACACAATTATTATCCGAGTTAAGACCTGCTTCTACTACTATTTCATCCATTTGACAAATATTGACCTCCCATCTATAAACCTAGCTTCTAAAATACTAACCTTTGCACTAACAGATAAACCCTCATATGTCCAGTGTCTCATTTCATTGTACCATTAATAACTATTAAATTATTCTTTGTATCAGATAAGATGAGCTGTAGGGCTTCTTCACACAGACACACACACACACAC
Organism: Protopterus annectens; assembly: GCF_019279795.1. NCBI lineage: Eukaryota > Metazoa > Chordata > Ceratodontiformes > Protopteridae > Protopterus > Protopterus annectens. The sequence continues at coordinate 591,895,777 of NC_056735.1, read as the reverse complement.
ACACACACACACACACACACACACACACACACATTGTGTGTGTGTGTGTGTGTGTGTGTGTGTGTGTGTGTGTGTGTGTGTGTGTGTGTGTGTGTGTGTGTGTGTGTGTGTGTGTGTGTACACATATATATATGTATAGAGATAGAGAGAAATAGATATAGATATAGATATAGGTATAGATATAGATATAGATACACATGCATATTGTGAAATATGGGAGGCATGAGTTCCGATACACTGTCTTTATTGGTCAGTATCTGCCAAGAGAAGAAAGTATTTCATTTAATCTTGACCCAGGCATCACTTTCACAGATGAAGGATCTGTTGAATGTATTCGTTCTAGGTTACGCAATAGATCTGCACCTGCATTAAATCTGGATTCTGATATTCTTAGAGCGTAAGTACAGCTTTGTACCCAATATAACAATTTAATTTATAAAATCAATTGCTACCACATATTCTTTTTTTACCTCAGCAATCTGTCTTGATACTGCACTATGTTATAATCAGAGATATTCATAGTAGTCAAGTTCTACAGGTTTTTAGGATAAAAGCTAAATGAGCATTTCTAAGACGGTATCTGAACCTCTAGAAAGTACTTTATTTATATAGTTCTCAAGATTTTTTTGCTATCACATGAAATATGTATTTTTTATTTCATTCAGGGACAGCATAAGTCTGCTCACATCAGCAATATTGTTCACTATACGTCTCACTGAACCTTATATTTTAAAGAAATGGACATTTATTGGCCAGCTACCAGGTCAGAGAAAGAATGGTATTTAGTCAGGGAAGTTGTTTTGAAATGACAGAATTTGAGTTGCGTGAATGCCGAACTGTCTTTCAGAAATTACTTATTTGAGTAGTAGTTGGCAGGACTTAAGCAATGCAGAAGGAAACACTTTGCACACTGAAATGAATTTGTAGGTAAGAAGCCCTCAAAAATGATAGATTTAGCTTAAGATTCATAGAATATACTGTAGCACACATGAGTGGAAGAATCGAAGCAAATATTGCACTAATTATATTGCTGAGTCAGAAAATATGATTCATTGAGCTCCATGTGTGCTGGCCATGTTAACAGTATTATTGCTCTTTCTTTTTGTTGTATCTGTCATTAGCAAGCAAATGCAAATGCATTTGATACAACAAGGTTACTGTTGCAATGCTGTAGAGTTGAAAGTATAATAAATTAATGTTCTTAAATGGAGACTTGCACATACATGCCTATATTTTAATGATTCCTACCTGAGCGCAGCACAGTGTAGAATGATAAAGTATTGATTCCTGTTCTTTATATCATGAAAGCTGGCTCTGTATTCATTGAGTGGTTTCCATTTCATTGTATTTGTACCGCCTCTGTGCTGAATTATTTGATTGTTCTACATGCCTTCTATTTACATAATTTAGGTATTTCCATTATGTCCTTAAAATGGATTCCTCCATGTAAGTAATGCATGTTGCCAGAGACTGCAATGCCAAAGACTTGTTAATATCATCAATTAATATAACGACCTTGGAAGGAAAATAAGGCAGGTCTAAATGTAAGTAAACATTTAGTCTTATAATATGTAAGGTAGACATTTTAAACAGAGACTTGCCATGTAGAGATGGTGTATGCTTTCTGATGACTGTCTATTTGCCCTATATCTCCAAGTTGGAACTGTTAAGGCCCAAGTGGAAAGCAAATCTGTACTCTAACAACAATTACTATAGATACACATTTAAATGCAAATATTCCTAAAGTTGATGATCTCACTCACATATCAGTGGAAATCATTTGTCACTTTGACAAAAACAGTACCTTTCAAGTAATGACAGTTAAAAGCTTTATTTAATGGTTCCCATAACTAAGGGGTGGGCGTAAGCCACAAACAAAGGCTTATAAATATAAATGCCTCAGCAGTATAGCTAGTATGTAAACTATGAACCTATGAACCTATGAACCTAATCTATTGCTCTCCATTTAACATTCTGAGTGAATTAAGCCCCCTTTGTTTTTACCTCAGTTAGTAAATGGAAAGCAATGTTTTACTGTTGAGCTCATTTCTGATTTTGAGTACAGCTAGCTCTGAATTTTATAACATTGAAAGGAATATGCAATCTGACAAACATGAAGTAATATCCTGCATATGAGTCGCTTTATTTTTGTCTTATTTTTAAGTAAGACAATAGAGACATTTGCATCTTCTGCAATTACATTAAAACAGAGCCATGGAGCAAAGGAGCTTTGCACATTATTAGAATTAGATGAGCACCCTAGTATCTGTATATCACTTCAGTTTCTGACAGAGTGTCAACTGAAGAAGAAAGAAGAATTTGGTAATGAGGTGGCAAGTGTGGGGTCAAAACTTGTTTAGTTTGCTACATCTTTCAGGGACTTTGTTTAGGCACATTTTATTTTGAGTTTAGGTATTTTGAACAATTCTTTGCCAGACAATTCTGTGTTGAAATAGGCTGCACTGTAAGATAATAATAATAATAATAATAATAATAATAATAATAATAATAATAATAATAATAATAATAATAATAATAATAATAGTAATAAATAGCCAGTTTGGGAAGTTACTGACATTTTTTAGAGAAAAGTCATAGAATATTTTTCTTAACCTAATTTTTAGAAGTAAATTGACAGTGTAATAAATCCTAGCACTACTTATTATATTTATTTGTTAAGGTTGAGATAAACAGCCTGACCACTTGATGTGCACAGCCCATATCTACTGCAAAATGCAACACTTCTGTTAAGATGCTCATGCCTAAAACCTTGAAATGAAATGTGTACAACAAGTGTCGGTCATTTTAATTATTGATGACGATGAGATGCAAATACTGAGTTAAGTCTTTGCATATCTATAAGATGACGGAATACAGGTAAAGAATGTTTAACTTAGGGTCTTGAAAAGGAGGTCAGTTCTCCTCCTGCCTCCAGAAAGGACCTCATTACATAAATTATTTTGTAAAGTGTAAGAAATTGGCTTTAAATGAACATGTAGGAACAAATCAGCTTGTATTGCTTTACATTATAAAACAGCAGACTCTATTTGTAATAACAGTTCATCTCTAAGGAAGGGGTGACTCTTGATCTGTCATCCTAGATGATCCTTTTGATCTATGTGGCTCATTGAAAATATTTGATAAACCTGACAGGCATGCTGGTTTGCTTAGTGAATATGGCAGTTCTGGCCGTCTTATGTACGGTGTTCTAGTCAAGCATACTAATTAGTTCAAGGCTGGGAGTAACATGCTATGAGATATTCTTAAAGAAAATAAGAATGTCTCTAGTCACTGAAACAAATGAACATAAGCCATATAACTACATATGTATGATCTCCTCTTCAGGCAACAGATGATTCCCAAAGTCTCAGTTTCTCTTCCTTTGCACATCTCACAAATGAAATATGGTTGTACATCTTAAACTTATACCCATAGCCAATATCATCTTTAATTGTAAATTTAATTTCTTATTTTAAGGAAAAAAAAAAAATTATGGATTAAGAGTCAGTCATTAATATGAACATATTCAAGCTGTACAGTACAACAGTATATTCTCAGAAGTTCATTTAGTTCTTAAGAAGTATGTTTTAAGGTAATTCTTAATATTGTGCAAAATTTTGTTCATCAAAGTGTATGAGGTAAAGATAATTAAGAAACAGTGTGCATAATAGAGCACAATTGATGCTTCTGTGAAACACTTTCAAACAGTTCCCTTCCACCTGAAAGATAACATGTCACCCATTGTTGATTCTGTATTACATAGATCAACAGTTTGATTTCAAGCACTTCCAGGATGGTTGCACATTGAGTAAGAGTTTAATTCTGGCTCTCCCAGTCTGAAAACAGAAACTTAGCAGAAAAAGCCTGTGTACTTATATTTCTGGTTAAATTTCAGTAAATGTCTTGTAAGTGCACTGCCCGGATGCCAGGAAAAAAGAAATATAAAGGACCTGGAGGAAAATCAGCTACAACAGGTCAAGAAAAAACTCAGACTGGGAGAAATACTGTAGCTGTTCAGAAAGAAGCAGTGCAAATTCCAGACATGACTTCCTGTAACCTAGAGGAGAGAATAAAGCAGCTGCACATACTCCTGATTAAAATAAATGAAACACCAATGGAGTGTATGAGCACAAACAATAAAAAGCTGGAAAAAAAGAAAGAAGCTTTAAACAGATATTCATATAAGGTGACAGAACTGCAAAACTCAGAGGTCGAAATGAAGAAAAGGCTGGCTGAATATGTGACTGCACAAGAAGAGATGTTTCAAAAATAATAGAATTGGAGGACAGAGAATGTAGGAAAAACCTGAGATTTTCTGCTATACCAGCGAAGCTTATAGGAACAGACTGTATTAATTTTATGAAAGCACAGATAAGCAACTGCACTGGTATTACACACGTATTCTTATTTGAAAGAGCACATTGTGTATATGCTCCAAATCTGGTTACTAGAAAACAATGTAGACCTTTAATAGTAAAGCTAAAGTCTTATCGGCAGAAGGAGTTGATTCTGAAAAAAACTGTGACAGAAGGACAAAGTACTAAAAGTGGCAGACAACAGAGAATTTGTGCAGAATGACTACTCATTGTACACCAGGCAGAAGAGGAGAAAATATATTCCATTATTTAAGAAATGTTGAGAAGGAGGCATGAGATTCAAACTGCTGAACTTAGCCATCTTCAAAATATTTTTCCGTGGAGGAACAAAAACATTTTTTGATGAAGCAAATGCTAAGGACGAAATACAAAAGGGAGAGGTGTGCAGTGGTGCAGCAGTTATCATTCTCACATCATAGCAAGAGGTTGTCTGGTTCAGTTCTTAGCTGAGGTACCTTCTGAGTGGAGTCTGCATGTTCTCCCTGTGTGGGTTTCCTCCTGGTACTCCACTTTCCTCCCACATTACAAAGACATGTGTCTGAAGCATTTCTCCTTGGACCTCCACTGAAAATAGGGTCTATCCTAGTCAGACTTTCCCAGTCAAAAAATGTTAAATAAGTAAATGAATGAATACAAAAGTTTGTCCAACAAAGGATAAGCTATGAAACAGAAGGAGGTTCTGCTTTATGTCTTTCTGGTGATAAGGACTACAGAGCGACTGAGCCCATGAAATCTTTTCCACTGTTTCAATAGAAAATGCCTGAGAGAAGGAAGACAACAAAACTATAAGAATCAAGAATAATTTGGGAATGAAACAGGCATAGGATTTAGGAGATAGTGATGAATAGGAATAAAGCTAGTAACTTAGAAATTGACAAATGTGGGATGATAAAAGCAATACTTATATTTATGAAACATGACAGAACAAGAAAATCTGAAAATTTGGGACTTCCTTGGATTTTGCTAAACTTGTAGGGGACTTGAAATCACATGCCTTGCTTCATGTTATTAATGTTCAGGGAATAATATCAGCAACTTGGAAAATGACAAATGTGGGATTACAAAGCAATAATTATACTTGTAAAACATGGCAGAACAAAAAGATCTGGATATATTGGATTTTCATGGACTTTGTTACATTTGTAGGGGACTCTAAAACATGCACCCTACTTTATGTCATTAAACTTCGGAAAATATGTGGCAGAGGGGAAGAGGAGGGAGAAAGTTACTTGTAAGTAAAATATTTTTTCTTAATGATACTGTTTTAATGTGCACGACTTTCTTTGCAAGCTACAAAGTAAAGTTTTCTCAGTTATTTTTAAATGTAATGGAAATACTAATATAAACAGGTGCTTATGTTTTTTTCTGTTTCTCCCTTCTTTTCCCTTATTCCTTTTTCAGTTTGAAGATATGTAAGTACTGCAATGTATGAAAAAAAAAAGCAGAGAAGAAAGAGGAAAGATCTGATAGAGTGTGACAAAATAAAAATTAGTGTGCTTTTGCTCATGCTTGCATAGCAGAATGACTGAGTTAAGGCCATTGCTTTATCCAGCAACAAGTCTTGCTAGAAAGCAAGTAAATGAAGAAGAATATTGAATATTATAAGGCTTTTTTCTGGTAAACAATGTATCTTTAGCAGTTTTATGTCTGGTTTCCATGTCCCTAGAAGACAATCTGATATGGCCATCAGAAAGTGTTTACTGAAAACATTCAAGTGTTCTCTCAGCTGGGAGAGCTATAAAGATAAAACAAAACCAGTCAGCAGTTACTAAAAGCACAGGCTGTACCATGCGTCTTAGCATGACTAACTTTTCTCTTTGGTTAACTCTAGCGCATCTGTTGGCTATCAGTTTAGAACATTTGTTCTTATTAAAACTTAAAATGTTGAAGATGTAAACATTTTTGCATGTTATTTAGCTAATAGGTTTTAGGGGGTATTTGTTTAAGTTTTTTTTTTTTTTTTTTTTTTTTTTGAGGGCTTTCAATAAAATTTAAATTTTTATAAAGTGTGACAAAGGCCCATGGATATGACAAAAACAATTGTTTAAAAGACCAAGCTGCCAAACAATATATGCATGTAACATAAAAGTTGGAACTAGACATTTAACAAGAAAGCAGTTATACATAAAAGGTAGGAACAATAACTATGTACGAAAATGATGTTCTCTGTAATGTCTTTAGATTTGAATGGTCTCACAGATAAATACAAAAAAACAGAAAGAGCAGTGAACTATATTAAGAATGTAGGGTGTAAATAGCTGTGTTACAGGAGACACACCTGGAAAGAAATGAACATGTGAATTTGATAAAAATTTGTTTTCAGGACTGTTATTCAGCAGAATACCTGAGGCAAAGGAAAATAGGAGTACTTACATTAATTGCAAGAGGAGCACCAATAGTGATAGAAGAGTGAAAAAAGATAATAATGGTAGATTTGTAGTACTATGGGACTACTGGCAAGGGAGAAGGATTGCACTGGCATGTATTTATATTCCATCTAAAACTGCTATAATGGAGCTTAAGAAAATTCTGGGAGAAATAATCAGCTTTCAGCAAAGAATATTACTTATGGGTGGTGACTAGAATTTGGTTTACAGCAGTGAAGATAGTTCTTGGGGGCACAGAAGGGAAAGTATAACAATAGAGGGTAGATTTTTCAAGAAATGTATAAAAAATGTTTGGCATGGAAGATGTGAATTCACTACTAGGATTCCAGAGTGAATTCACATATTATTTTCCAAGAAACAAAAACTTGGCTAGGCTAGATAGAATTTATGTTTCACAACAACATGTGCATTTAATTGAAGGTCTTGAAACACACCCAATAACAATTTCTGATCATATGCTAATAATAACTAAAATAAAAACACAAAGTAATAAAATAGAAATGAGACACTGGTGCTTTCCCACCTATCTGTTGAATAGAGAGGAATTTAAGGAATGAGTTTTGGGAATTATTCAGGAGCTATTAAGAGAAGATAGACATTTTTCTGAAAATATAGCTAGAGAGTGGGATAAAATTAAAGTGGAGTTTAAAACTAAGATGGAAATAAAGGAAATTGAGATATGGTTAAGAAGTAACAAAAATAGTTAGAGGGATTGATGAATGTTAAAATATTGCAATATAGGGAGAATCCCACAGAACAAGAGGAAGAGCACCTGTAGAATGTTAAACAGAAAATAAATGATTACCTTGATAATATGCATGAGTTTAGAAAGATTGCTGTCAAGCAACTTTTTTGATAATAACTCTAGAGCACAAAGACTTTTAGCTCAATGCCTCAGGCAACAGAAAGTAGAAAAGGTGCCAAGCTTAAGGAGCCTATAACAAGGAAGATAACAAGAGATCCTGTAGAAGTATTAGAAATATTTTTAAAAATTTACGAAACTCTATATAAAGCATAGAATTGTGGAAATCAAGAAAAGATACAATGGAAATTTTTATGGAAGTATTAAACATGCCAAGGTTAGAGGTAGATGAGGATCAATTACTAACAGTTATGGTAGGAGGAGAGTATATAAAAATGGTGATGTATAACCAATCTACAGCAAAGTCCCCAGGAATAGATGGTATTCCATGGAAGTTGGGAAACTAGGAGGGAAACAAACTGATGAAGATCTGGAAGGTTTTGTTTAACAGTATCTTATTAGGAGGAGAAGTGCCAGCATCCCAAAAGAAAGTGGTGGTAGCTGTAATACCTAAAAAGGGTAAAGATCCAGCTTCATACAGGCCCATGTCAATACAAACCATGATTATAAAGTGTTTATGTCTATAATGGCTAAATGAATGGCAAAAAGGATGCCAAAATTGATAGATATGGATCAATTTGATTTTGTGGAGGGGAGACAAACATTTGATAACATTAACAGAACACTGATAATCCAGAGGGAAGCAGAATGTAAGAAGATACCACTGTTGCTGGTGGGTCTTGATGCAGAGAAAGCATTCAACAAAGTAATCTGGGACTTAATGAGCAGTGCAATGGAAGCATTTGCTTTCTCTGATAAAATTATAAAGTTGATTAGGAGTATATATGAGGAATTGGAGGCAAACATTAAAGTGGGTGGGGTCTTCTCTGATAATTTCTGCTTGAGTAGAGGAATCAGGCAGGGGTGTCCTTTTCCCCTTTGTTTGCATTATATTTAGAACCACTGGCAAAGAAAATAAGGGACTTGGAAATTCAAGGATATAATTGATATGGTAGTCAAAAAAACTGGATCTGTTTGCAGATGATATTGTTTTGTAACTCACAAAACAAGAAAGAGACATTACAGTGTTGTGGAACATTTGAAGACAGTTTCAAATCTTCTTAGGATATAAAATTAACAAAGCTAAAACAAAGGCAATAATGGTAAATTATGTTCAGACACACAAATTGGTCCAGCAATATCCATATTTATGGGGAAATGATAAAATGAAGTGTCGCTCAACCTTCTCTAACATGTAAGACATGCAGGCGGGGGATTCGTTTACATGCTTTAATACATAGAAACACATCATGCTGGACAGCATCATCATAAAGTATGAACAAACTAGTTAATAGACAGACCTTACATACATACATGTTTACATCTCAACAGCTTACTACAAAATGGCAGCCAGACTTGCACATGCTCAGTACTTATACACTTGTGCAAGCCTTTGGATAGCTTCTTATAGGTACATACACACATATCGATCTACATCCTTCCTGTTAAAAAGATTGCCCTTTGTGAAAAACAACATCAGAGTTAGACGTGCATTATTATAGACATTAGAAACAAAACACAATGTTCATGTCCAAGTTGCTTTATATCTGTTACAGGGTTTAGAGATGCAACCATATCTCGTATCATAACAGTCTGGACCAAATTTAGCAACAGGGACAGTCTACTGTGCACAACTCATATCAAGAACTTCTGGATTCACCACAGGAACAGGAATGTCCTCTGGAACTTTCTCTGGAATTGGAACACCGGACAACTCACTCTGCGATAAGAGTCTTTCTAACAGGTTATGTGCTGTGGTATAGGCTTGGACACCGGTCTGAAATGCTTCCAATTCCACCTAAATACTGCACCGTGTGATTCCACAATGTATGATCTCGTCTCAGGACTAATATTATTCACGACACCAATCCAGTCATAACCTCTGGATGTCTGCATCCTTATCATGTCTCCCTCTCATAATGGATTGAGTGGTTTGCTGGTTTTATCATAGTAGGATTTCTGGATTAAGTGCTTCTTCAACAGATTGACTTTCACTACCTGTTGTTCTTGACACATGGAGCCAGCAATTGACTAATGATTGGTAGTGTGGTTCTGGTTTGTCTCGACAGAAATCTCTGAGCAGGTGAACCAAGATGTTTATCACAAGGAATATTTATGAGATTCAAGAGATTCAGGAAAACATCACTATTATCTCATTTTGATTTTTCAAGTAACTGTTTCACACTTTGAACTGCACATTCTGCCAAACTATTTGACTGTGGGTACTCAGAATTACTTGTGACATGAGTAAAGTCCCATTCCCCAACAAATCTTTTGAATTGTTGGCTTGTAAACTGTGTGCCATTGTCAGAAATAACTTTGTGTGGACTACCATGTGGTGCAAAATGACACTTCAAGTTAGTAATGACAGTACTGGATGCTAGGTTGGGAAGTAGGTCAGTTTCCAACCAATTGCAATAAGAGTCCACTAACACCAAATAATTTTGACCATTCCACATGAAAATATCCATGGCTACTGTCGACCAAGCTAGTTGCAGAATCTGGTTAAGCTGAAATGGTTCCTTCTGTTGATGTGGTTTTGTACTATTACACACTGAACAAGATGAAAGTGCTCTCTCAATGTCATGTAACATAGAAGGCCAAAATACTAGACCTCTCACCCTTCTTTTGGTAGATTCAGTTCATGGGTGACCACGATGCAAGATAGTAATGTAGTCTTGTTTCTAGGACTTTGTTACAGTTACTTTCGGACCTTCAGACCTTTCATAATGATACCTTTGTCAGACAAAATCTCATCTCTGGTTGCACTTGTTGAGCTAAATTCAATTGCTTTGATGGCCATCCTTGATTGATAAAGTGGTTGAGCCTTTGTGAAACTGGATCTGTATCTGTGTGATCTCTCAACTCATCAAGATGTGTGGAAAAAACATGTTTCACTTCCATGACTTCAGTATCAATGTTCTCATTCTCATGCTGTTCTTTGTTGTTTCTGGGTGATCTGGGTAATATATCAACAAGATAACAAAGTTTGCCTTTCTTGTAGACAACATTGAAATTATAGTTTTGCAGTCTCAACATCATACATTGGAGTCGAGCTGAAGCTGAATGAATAAGCTTTCTCAAGATAGTGACTAGAGTTGGTGGTCTGTTTCAATCTGGAAAGGTCTACCATAAACATAATCGTGGAACTTCGAACATGCAAACACAATAGCCAACAGCTCTTTCTAGGTCTGGGCATACTGTATCTCAGTTTGGGTAAGACTTCTTGATACATAGGAAAGAGATTGATCCTCTTATAGAAAGACTGCACCAAGATCAAATTTTGAAGCATCACAGGAAAGTGAAACTGGTTTGTGGACATCATTGTATCTGAAAGAGTTGGTGAGCAGGCAATTCTCTGTTTCAAGACTTCAAATGTTTTCTGGTGTTGCTCAAACCAAGGCCATTATACATCTTTACATGCCAGCTCTCTGGTGCTAAAAGTTGGCTCAAGTATGGGATGAACTTGCCTAGGTAGATAAACATGCCAAGAAAACATTGCAGGGCTTGAGCATTGTCTGGTGCTGGCATCTCAAGAATTGCTATTTGCTTAGAAGGCTCTGGTCATAATCCTGTACACTTGCATTTCTGTTGGATTGAACTTAATATTCCCTTGATGTGCCCTTTCCAGTACTTTTCGGAGGTTTCTGTCATGATCTGCTTTATCACAACATCCTACCAGTATGTTGTCTACTATAATAGCACAAGGATACCCAGAAAAAATTTCTCCTTTGCTCGTTGAAAAACTTCATTTGCAGAATTTATCCCAAATGGCATTCTCAAAACTCTGTACCTGCCAAATGAAGTACTGAATGTAGTGAGTAAATGAGGATTTCCTGTCAAGCTGAATTTGCCAAAATGAACTCTTTGAATCTAAGACAGAAAAATATAGTGGCATTTGGCATCAAAGCTGTGACTTCTACAACTGTGTGCATTGGATGATGAGATCTTTTTAATGATTTATTCTAATCTCATGGGTCAATACATATCTGATGTCATCTGAGCTTTTCTTATGAGCCACCCATGGACGATACCAATTCAGCTGGAGTTTGTACTGGACAAATCACACCTTGTCTCACCATTTTATCTTGCTCGGCTTTGACTCTGTCCTTCATGGCTATTGGAACTTTTCATGCTGGCCTGATGACTGGACTGATCTTTGAGTGTAACTTCATGGAGTACACAACTGGAAGTTTGCCTAATTTATCTTCGAACAGATTGGCATACGTAGAAAAAATGTGCTTGGCAAAATTAGAGTAGAGATCTTTTAAGTAAACTTGGTGAACTTCCTTATTAAATGAAAGTAGTCCCATTTTTTAACTGTCTCTGAACCCTAATAATGACTGGACATGCCTCTTGACCACATAAAATAAAAAGTTGTAGCTTCTGCCAGCAGAACTGCTTTGCCTTCAGTTTGAATTTCCTCACCTCCATAAGCAACAAGCTTCACACACCTTGCCACATCAAGCCTTTTACATTTACACACTCTTGCAAATGCTTCTGCTGACATAACTTTACACTTGGAACCTATATTAACTTTGAACTCTGTTGGATTGACATTTATCTGAACAGTACAAAATACTTCATTCTTTGCCCTTATATCTACTGTATTGACCATTTCATGAAGCACTGTCATACCATCAACATAGAGAGAGACCTGCGACCCAACAACATGGCTTTCTAATTGATCAACTCATTTCTTAAAATGTTCCCTTTTAGTAAAAGAATGTGAGCCATTTGATTTGCAAAATCTTTTGAAGTGATTCCATTTATTGCATTTGTGGCATTGCTGACCAAAAGCTAAATATTTTTTCCTTTTAGATTCATGACTTCCACCACAATTATGACAGTTGGCAATAAAATTAGATTGGGGTCCATGCTTTGAACTTGCTGACTCAACTCTTATGCTTCACTGAGACTGTGCGAACTCTAGAATTTGCTAGAAAGCTCTGGGGTTTTCCAGTGAGTGCTGCAGAGGCTACAGTTGCTGCCATGTGCTTGGGTCATTTCTTTTAATCACATGCTCCATACTATCAACATGAGCTCTATCACTGTGCCTTCTAGAGCTGCTCTCGTTTGTAAGCATACTTGTGTGCTTTTCTGTAAGCTCATATATCTGACAAATCTCAATGGCCTTATTAAAAGTTAAATCACCATCACATAGCAACATCTTTCTCACAGCATCATCTTTTATACAACACACAAGTCTGTCTTTTATCAACTCATCCCTTAAATCACCAAATCTGCATATTTTAGCCTTGTTTCTCAGGTCAGTTATATATGCTGCAAAAGTTTCACCAGGCTTTTGATCCCTTGTGTAAAATAAGTGCCTTTCCCTAGTATCATTTGCCTAGGGGATATACATTTCTCTAAATGTATGTTTTAAGTAATGGGGGTCCCCCCTTGACTGTACAACAATATGACAGCCCCCCCCCCCACCGTGTAGATAGCAGATGCATACACAAATGAAAGCTCCCTTTCTATGGCATCTGACTATATTAAGTAGAATAAATGCCTTTGTATGGTCATCTTTATCAGAAAATGCAGCCTGTATGAAAATGTTGTACGTTTGCTCAAACACTCTCCAGTTCTCAGCAATATTACTGTCAAAAACAAGTGCACTGGGTTTTCAAAATCCATCTGCCATGCTCACAAAGTATAAGCATAAACACACTGAAAATATGGCCGTTCTCATTATGTACAAATAATCAGTTCTGTGAGCTTGTAATAACATTCAAATGCAAAACTCTTTGAAATACTGTACTTTGTGAAATATGCTCTGCAATGGCTGTACTCTGCCAAATATGCCCCGTAATGGCTGTACTTTGCAAAATAGCTTTACTACAACACTACACAAACAGGTGGACACTTTATACACTTCTGATAACTTGGTTGTCTTTGTTTAATACAAAAAATACATGCTTTGCAAAAATGTTGTCCTTTCCCCATGCCCTTTGGATATGCCATTTCTGATTCTATGTCCCTTAGACATGTCGCTTCTGACACCATGTTGCAGGTCCTTCTCTAACAGATAACACAAGCAGGTGGAGGGTTTTGTTTAGACACTTTAATAAATAGAAACACATCAGGCAGGACAGCATCATCATAAAGTATAAACGAACTAGTTACCAGACAGACCTTGCATACATACATGCTTACATTTCAACAGCTTACTACAAAATGGCAGCCAGACTTGCACATGCTCAGTACTTATACACTTGTGCAAGCCCTTGGATAGCTTCTTAAAAGTGCATGCACGCATATTGATCTACATGAAGTATTTAGGAGTATGGATTAAAAAGGACTCTGTTGTGGCAGCTAAGGATATGTTGGAGGAGTGTAAACAGAAGATCATTCAAAAACTGAGAAACGGGAAGCTTTGTTGTATGGATATGAATAGTAAGGTACAAGTAGTTAAAATGTTTTTAGTCCCTATAGCTTTATATACAAGACAGGCATATTTTTATCAATCAGAAGAGAATTTGTGTATAGCAATTATAAAAGAGCTGAAGGATTTTATCTGGGAGGGGATGATGGCAAGAGCCAAGTGGGATAAGCTGATTCTTCTATAGAACAAGGATGACTAGGATTACTTGATTTGAAGGGGTATTTTAGAACAGCACAATTAAGGCTCTTATACGTAGCACAAGCAGAAAATTATAATTCCAAGTGGAAAGGGATGATGATGATGCAGGGGAGAAGCTCAAGATACAAGAGAGACTGGGATTTTGGATGCAGACCCTAAAGAAAAATGGCAGTAATCATACAGAATATTATATTCATAAAGCAGTAGAAAGTATTTATGAACTAAGTCAGTATGGGAATGGAGAAAAGAGATTCTTCCAATAGGGATAACTGCAATAGGGGATACAGGCAATAGGCAAGAGGATTCGGGAATTTATTGGAGAAAACTGGCAAAGCATCCACAGTATTGAGAGCAAAAAACTAGAGAGGGAAAGGTAATTGAATGGGAAGACACCAATCATTTATTTGGACTGCATGTTAGAGATTGCCTTCCTTGTCAAGGATTGACAACACAGTATAGGCAAAGAGAAAGAACTAGTGGGGTCCTAAATGAAAGACCGACACTGACAGAGTTTTTAATAGAATCTAGAACAGAAGCTGCACTACAAAAAGGAATAATTAATAGAACATATAAAGTAGTGCATGACAACTATAAGAATCAATTGGAGGAGCTTAGAAAGGATTGGGAAGAGAGACTTGATAAGCATTTCATAAAGAGACAATAGGGTATATATGTATATTTCCTAAATACCCAACAAAGTCTAGAAGATTTAGGATCTTTGCTTGGAAATGTTTACATAGGTATTTTTATACCCCAAGTAGACCCAAAAATGTTTCCTCAGGTAGACAGCAGATGTTGGAGATGTGATGCAGAAGAAAGTGAGACATGGGAATATATTTTCTGGAAATATAATGAGTTGGCAGACATTAAGGATTCACTGCAGACTGCTTTGCCAGGTATACTGGATGAGCAGATTGGTGTGACAAAGGAAATTTTTTTTTGAGCTATGATATAGAATCAGAATTGTCTAGACATAATAAGGCCTTGCTGAGTCTAATTATGGTGGCTGCCAAAAAAGCAATCACTAGAAAATGGAAATCAAAGTCTAAACCAACTTTGCTCGAAGTAGTGAATATAGTAACAGAGATTAAAACAAAACAAAAAAACAATGATTTCAAGAGTTGGAAAGCGAGGGTTTGCAGTATCCTGTTTAGGAGATGCAGGATTATGTGAAATCAAAGACATTTTGCCTAAACTTCTGTGGCTGTCTGTGCAATCTCGCAGAACATGTTTGGTTTTATCATCTGCAATAAGCAATCTTATGGATTCAATAGACTCACTGTAGGCTTAGTGAGAAGCCTACATAGAGTTTGCATTTTTGTGCAATGAGCAGCAGTACTTATTGCATATGCATGCCATGCATCACGCTTACATGGATACAGGCAATGTTTCATGGACATCAACAATGTTGCTGGCCAGTAGACCATGCAAGCAGCATTAAGGCATATAACACAAGCATACAAGTTTACATATGGGAAACATTTTCTGTGAGATTGCACGGACAGCCACAATGACTACCAAGGCTAAAATTAATATAATGAATGCACTAATAACACAGTATTAAAAAGTGTGCTCAGCGCAATGTACATGTATTTGGCATACCGAAATAAAGGTTTGTGGTGAGCATCAAGGGTAGATAGACTGCGGCATAAATGCACTACTCTGTGGAGCTGTACCTATTGGGCTACAAACATATACGGGAGGATTGTAGAAAGAGGAGGAGAACACATAAACCATGGTAATATACAACAGATAAGGGCATGTCAGTGTAAGTACACCCAAAGACAAGTCAGCAGCATGAAAAGTAATCACATATATACATAATGCAGTATATAATGCTATTTATACCTCCTGTGTGGGTATATTTATATTATCACACAGTTATTGTATATTATGTTACTGTCACAGAAGGTCACATATCAGTGGATATTATCAGTTATGATATAAACACCCTGACATGCTCACTGGAGAGGACATTTAGCAAAGATGGTATATACAGTAGGGGTACATACATATTGTGAAGGCATGCAAAATGAGTTTCTTGAATATGACTGAAATGTAAGCATAGGTCTCAGCCAGTCTGGAGACATACCAACAGGCTCATAGGTTCATAGATTCATAAGTTCATAGGTTCATAGGTATTTACTAGGCTAATGACCACAAGGGACTTTTTAAGCGTAGTCATGCATCAACAATTTCTAAGAAGTTCTGTTACCCTTGATAAGTATAAGCATGGACCTGAGAGATGATCCCTTTACAGGTCATCTGTGTACATTAGAGACATAGGTGCTAAGCCAGGGATGAATTTCCAGTTTCCCATCCAATTGTCCAAGTTGCACTTGAATTGAGTTGGGGGTGGTACTTTGTTTCACATGGTGATGAGCCTGCTCCATA
Source organism: Protopterus annectens (assembly GCF_019279795.1). NCBI lineage: Eukaryota > Metazoa > Chordata > Ceratodontiformes > Protopteridae > Protopterus > Protopterus annectens. The sequence goes on along the minus strand of NC_056735.1, from coordinate 591,879,172 downwards.
GATGGGGTAGTCTCTGGGATACATGCCTATTTCTCCAGTAGGTCCTATTTAAATCACAGGCAAGGTTTAAGTCCTTAAAATGAGTACATCTGGTGCTGTTTGTTTTGTGGATATGCAGGAGGTCCATCAGAGTGGGATCTGACAATGACATGTATATCAGGCATAGATCTCCATTCAAAAGCCTGTAGGAGACAGAATACAGGGATAGGGCTATGAGGTGGTCTGCGTAGGACATTTTACTTATGCCATGTATTCTTTTAGTGAGGAACATCTGTGGGCATTCCAATTGTTAGATATGCCTGTTTAGGTACATATCAAAGGGGGTGTTGTACTCAATGATAGGTCTGATGAATGCAGAGTACAGTGGAACAATGACTTCCTTGGACTTAGATGCCATACCTTTGTTTATAAGTTGCACAACATAGAATGATTTCCTCACCACTGTAAACACATGGTGGTCAAAGGCTAGATTACTATCTATGTCTGGGTCAAATCTAAGGTGTGTGTTGTCAATATGATAGTTACCAGGGATGGATGACTTCCCAAAATATACTAACATGCATTTCCTGGCATTTAGTTTTGGCCCATGGCTCTGACACCAGTCGTTTGCCTGTGTCAGGTCCTCCTGGAGAACATTTGTGTCAGTGTGAGATTCAATTACAGCTCCTAATTTGAAATCATCTGCAACTTTATTCAGCCAAAGACCACTGATATTGGCCTTGACTTCTGAGAAGTAAATGTCAAATAGGAGTGGTCCAGGACTGATCCCCGAGGGATCCATTTGTGACCAGCCTCTTTGTAGAGGTGGACTCCCAATTCTAATTTCATGAGTCCTGTCTGTCAGCCAACTGGCTATCTGCTGGGTGACATATGGGTTTGTACCTTACCTCTTGAGTTTTTCAGCACCTTGACAAAACCAAACTGGGTTGGGTCCAGTGTCTGGAGGTTTACTATATATTTTATTGATCAGCTCCATTATAATTATTTCCATTGATTTACATATAAGACTAATGAGACTTATGGGTCTGCAGTTTCCTGGGTCTGTAGATGGCTCACCCTTGTGCAGAGGAATGACTGTTGTCTTTCTCCATTCGTGAGGCACAAAGCCTATTTGGAGGCTACAATAAAATAGTCATTCCAGAGGCCCTGATAGGTCATGTTTCATGCTATTTATAAGGCATCCTGGGATATTGTCTAGACCCATTGCTGCAGTGTCCTTGGTCTTAGATAGAGTATTAAGGACCTGTTCCCTAGTGATAGTAGGGGAAGTTATATTTGATGATATTTCCTGAGGGAAGGTTGAGGGAGAGAGATGGGTAAAGCTGGAGATTAATTTATCATCCAGGAGGTTTGCTATATCTTCTGGTTCAGTATAGATGTCTCCATTTACAGTGAGCTCTGCACACATTTGTCTATTGCCTTTGAGGTTGCGGACATAGCTAAAGAATGCTTTGTGGTTATCCCTGGCCTAGGAGGCCAAATGTACCTCAAATTTGGCTTTGGTAGACTTTATTTGTCCTGTGTTGTTTGTTTAGTTTGATGAGAGTGCTTTTATTCTGCTGGGTGCTGCACCTCCTAGTTTTTGCCATGATTTTATTCATCCTATTATACAATCTATTGATTTTGTGATTCCACCAGGGTGGCGTGTTTTTTGAGTTAGTTTTGTACTTCTTAATGGGTACAGCTGCCTGTATGCAGCTATTAACATGCTTGTACAGGGTTTCTGCGAACAGTTCTGCATAGGCAGAAGTGTTCTCAGAGTTTGTGGGGTCTTGAAATTTTGCTAGCTTCTCACTAGATAGCAGGAGGTTAGCCTTAGAATAGTTCCTGAATATTCCAGGTATAGCTGGGATTCCAGGTTATATTTTTACTTCAAAGGAGACTATTTTGTGGTCTTACCTTACCAGGGAAGGCATTACTGTAGGGGGTTGTGCAGCAGTCTCCCAAATTAGTGAGGAACAGATCCAGTATGGTTGCATCCCTGGTTTGTGTATTGACCATCTGGTCCAGGGAGTTTGTATTTACGGAATCCAGGAATCTCTGTGCATGCATGTTTGGTGTTGTTTAGGATTCCCGGTTAATAGTGGGGTAATTAAAGTCACTCCTGAATATCGTATTTGGTTGGATGGTTAGTATTTCTAATAAGTTTAAGAACATGGTATGGGTTTCCTAGGTCATATAGGGGGACCTAGAACTTGCAAGGAAGTGGTATTGGATTTTACCTATGGTGATATGAATATGGAGCAGCTCAAGTGCATTGTCCTGTTTGACCAGCCTTGAAGTATATTTATTTTTGGTGTAAATAGAGATACCTCCACCTTTAGTCCCTGCCTGTGAAGTAGCTGGCCTAAATGTGTGGAAAACATTATACCCTTTCACTGTTGGTGTGCTCTTCATGCCTTTATATCAGCATTCTCTAGAGTAAAAAGAGCTTCTAGATAGTGGAGTTTTTTTGTTTAGACTCCTAGTATTGAGCAGTAATATCTTTAGATTTTCTTGGTTTTGATTTGCTATGTTGGAAGTGCTTTCAGTATGGCATTGCCTAAAAAAGCCACTATGGGGGAAGACAATTTTTTAGCTAATATTTGAAAACCTAGAGGGGAGAGGTTCGGATCATCCCTGGCAAAGCAGCATGGTCTCATTTCATGCTGACAAATATTACACTCCCTTAGAATGGCACTAGAAATTAAGCCAATTATTAAAGTCCATCCTTGGAGAGGGGAAAATGCTGCTCAATGCTAGGCTCATACCAGTCTGAGATACATATTCCAAGAGCTGCATGATGTTTTTCTTCATATAATCTAGGGAGGTATGTCTCAGTTCATTTACTCCCACATGGGCTATGACTGAGTCATATTGGTAATTGTGGTCCAATGACATGAGTGCATGCATAATGTGGGGGATCCTAGCCGCTGATAAGCAACTGACCATAACTTTCTCTTTACTCAGACTGGTGAGAGGGACCTCAGTGTGCCTCCTGATAGAGTCTCCAATAACTAAAATGTTGGATTGTGTGGTGGCTTGCCTTATGGGTTTTGAGGTAGAGGCTCCATCAGATGTAGCTCTATGTATTGATGTGGGTGATGTTTTGAAAGATCGCATTTAGGGCTGCTGAGGGTATTTGTTATGTGTACTTTGTCTAGATGATCTTTGTGGTTTAGAAAGGTTACATGTAAGTGCTTCAGCATATGTGGGTCGATATGTCTGTTTTGAATTGTTCGTGATGGGTACAATGTGTGTGTACTACTGACAACCTTATTGACACTATGAGTACTTTTATGTGAGAATTTTGCCTCCAGTGATATCATGTAAATACATCTCCCACATACCATATCAGCTTGTTTAAGAATTAGCTGGTTGTCAGTAAACATGAGGCAATTTCTATGTTGTCTCAGGATGCCGATATCCACCAAGCCAATAATGGAGACATCAACAGACCCTTTTTTATTGATTAGACAATTGGAGTGAGATTATCAATCACTGTCAGGAGTATCCAGTTTGCAACTATGTGGACCGTGCTTGTCACTGCAAACTAGTTGTTCTCTGTGCAACCAGGTAATGGAGAAATTTCAATTGTGCTTTTCCAGAAAGAGTGTCACTCAAGGTGTCTGAATCTGTACAGAGCACTGCCAAACACTTGAGGGGAAAGTAATATATAGAACCTGAAAATTTAAGGATGTCATGGACAACAGTAGACAGAAGCAGGCACAATCATGGACAATATCAGAATAATACCACTATTATTTTGTGACATAGACATAAAATATGTGATTGTGAGTTATTATACATGTTCTGCATGAACACCCTGTTCAACTGTAATGATTTTTCAGAAATCGATAGGTGAAATCAAGCACACTGTCCTCAAAAACGAACACTTTTTGGAAGTGTTAAGAAGGCCACTGCTAAACCTGTAGCTTAAATTATGAACAATTCTGAATAGATGTGCCATATTCCACACTTGCAAGAATGTAACCCATGCCATCAATGCTGTCAGTGAGCTGTGTATTTACTGAGTGCATCACAGGAAAACGTATCACACATGCATCTTGTAGAAAACTTTCACGGGAAATCTGAACTGTCAACTCCTAATGGTTATGCATTGCAAAGAATACTTACGTATGAACAAAAAGATGTGCAGAAGGTCACTTTGGCAAAAGTGATACACTTACGTAAATCATACCTGGCAGACTTAGGTACAGGCTATATGAACAACATCTCTTAAAAATAATACACTATTATCAGTAGATTCCCCACACAAGTTGTATATTGCATTCATCTGCAACAGGTAATAACAATGGATATTTTTGCAGCATCTGTAATTTGTGTATGAATTAAGAAGTGATCCATTATAATGAATGGTACAGCAATATGTGAGACTGATGGCAATGCATCATTATGCCCATGTACAAAGAAACTACAGCACTGCAAAGTGTAGCAACAAGGACCCAATACATATGCCACATGATTATTGCCATCTTGACATCGCCATGGAAACTTTTACACTACCATGAAACCCTTAAAAGCATGCATAACTGCTCATGCAAACTATCATTTGGTAATACAGGCTAGATATACTATATCTGTGATAATGTGCTGTCATACTATAGCTATATCTAGGATACTATTGTACATCATAGGTTTATAGCTGCATACGAGAGTGATAGGCTAAAGTCCCAAAATCACATAACAGCATAGCAATGTGTAACATGGGTTTCACAATTTTAAATAGCTATGTGAACGATGTTCACACAGGTAAGAACCTATGCAATGTTATGTAATATCAAATACCTCTATCCATGAGGGACATGGCTGCAACAACAGGACTACAATCATGATTAGCCATCCACTGATCTAGGTTGCACTTGAAGAAGGTTAGTCAATGCCTTTGTTTTACATGACGGGGGAGCTTGTTCTAGAGAAGGGTTATTATCTAAAAGATGTATTTATCTCTACAACATGATTTATTATGTCAGAGACTCAGTTAACATCCTTGGAACAATTACCTTTCATGCAGTTTGTGTTTAAAATGTTTAACATTTCCATCATGGCCAGATTGGAGATTGGCCTGCAGGCAGGACACAGATTGACCCTTTGTAGTCTGTAACAGATATAATACATTGATAGGGCCTTCGATCTCTTTGCATAGGACATGTTGTTTATACCATGTATCTTCTTTGTGCGATAACAAAGGGGGTGCTCCACCTGTTGCAGATGTATGGTGAGGTACATGCAAAAGGGTGAATTGTATTCAATTATTGGTGTGATGAGGGATAAGAACAATGGAAATATAATGTACTTTGATGTGAATGGCCTGCCCATACTTAGGAGTTGTGCTACATACAAGAGATTGTCACCACCTTGATCATATGCTGGTGGAAGTTCCACTAACTATCTACCTGAGTACCCAGGTCAAGTATCACTTGGTCTACCCATAGAAGTGTGCTGTCTATATTGTAATTAGCTTGTATATTAGATTTTGGAAGGGGAATAATTATTCTTTTTGTTCATCAAGTGTGTCTCCATGGCCCTGGCAACAATCATTTGTATGTGTTAATACTTTCTGCATATATCAAAAGTATTCTTACATTCAGTGATTGCCCACAATTTGCTATTGTTCACAAAGCTGATTAGACAAAGATTGTCTTAAGTTGGTCTTGACTACTCAGAATTAAATACTGAACAGGAAAGGGCCTATTATGGGACACAGGTTAAGCTCTGGTCACTGTAATCCTGCTAGAGGTGAATTGACACATTTCAACAGTATGTGTCTTGTCTGTGATCTATCTGTCTACCCTCTTGGTAACAAAGGTGTTTATGCCCATTTGAGATAGTTTTTCTGTAATACCTGAGTGGGGATTTTTGTCAAATGCCTTGGCCAGATCAAGTTATGTGGGATGACAGTCTTTTCTTCATCCATGCCCTTGTTGACCTTCTTGAAGAAGTCAACTAGATTTAACAGACATGATGTAGCCTCAACAAATCAAAAATGGGTTGAGCACACAGTCAGAAGATTACCTGTACCATTTATGATAAGCTCCATGATGGCTCTTTGGTCTGCCTCACAGATGAGGAGAGTCAGGATTATGGGTCTATAATTCCCTGGATCAGGTGATGGTGCCCCCTTATTCAAATAGATGACTGTTGGTGTAGACCATTCTCCCAGAACATAGGCTGTATGGAGGATGTATTTAAGCAGGGATCCAACTGTGCCTGTTAGGTGCTATGAGATGTTGTTAGAGCCCACTGATTCTGTGTTTCTAGCCTTAGAGAGCATACAGATGAGCTGCTGTCCTGAGAAAATAAGCTTTATAATGTTTTCATGTATACATTAGCTGATGGCCAGTGGGTTTGATCAAAAATGTCAGCTAACAGATTGTCTGTTTTCTCCAGCTGAGTATGGGTGGTGGAATCCACAAATAGCTCTGCACTTAGTTGTGTATTCCCCATTAACATTTCATACTTATTTAAAGAATGATTTATGACCACTCCTCCAAATACAACCTTGGATATGCACCACATGCCACACAATGCTGCTGTTCACATAGTCATACAGCTGTACCTATGTCTTGTAATTCCATAAATTGCACATCATATGCCTATAGTTTTTTCATATGATAACTGTGTGTCAGCACCCTAACAACATATATGGACATATTACAAATGAGGTGGATGTGGCTCGTGCAGAACAGTTATTGACACAAATGCTGACAGTCACACAATGCTGCAATGCTGCTGGGGACCAACTCAATAATCCTTGGGAATAGCAACACATTTGTGCATGCAATGAATTCCACAAGGTTGCAATTGACTCAAAAGTTGAGATATGTTTCTGTATATAACACAGCATTAGAACATGTGGATGAAACATGCCCATGTAATCAGTATGGTGTTATAGTGATGCATGTCACAGATTATGTATTATTGGTAGGTATACATATGCACACATGTACCATTCTGCGAGTTTTACTGTGATGGCTGAATGAGAACTGCATATAATGTTTGTATGCTCCACTACAAAAACACATGCCTTATTATGCCAGCAATATACATAATATCAACCCTTGACAACTGTTCTCAGGAGGCATATTACTCTCTGTTATGGGAGGAGCATGTAATCAAATGGCAACAAGTGCCATCAATACATTGCCTCACATCACAGTTTGTAATACACTCTTGTAGAACTATGATACATCCACACCTCAGTGTAACACATGTGGATGACAGCAACATCAACATGTGAGTTGTTTATGCGGTCATAGGACATTACTAGGCTGAAGGTGAGCATCACATAAAATCCTACCCATTATTATACCATTTAAACCAAAATTTCTATATCTGTATGATGGAAGATAGTAAGGCTATGTGCGTATGTGTGCATTTGTTTGATTGAATTACATATTGCCTCTGTCCATATGTGAGTTGTGCACCCCTCTTTGACAGAATTGGCAATCATACATACAGTGGTCTGGAGATGGCTTGCAGAGGCTCATGGAACGGCACTGATTCATGATGTGTGTATGCATCTTTGAGATGAGAGCATCCTCCTGGAATGATATTATGTGGCCAGAGGGAAAATGGGATGCTGGATTCATGGAGCTATGTTAAAGGTTCTCCTACATGGTAGTTAAAGGAAAAGAGATTAAAAATATCACACAATGACCATAATGTACCACCAACCACACACACAGCAGTTGACTGCATCTAACTTGAACATTAAACCTGTGTAGGTATAGTATATGGATTCCATACAATGTAGGACTAGCACCACCACATATGTCTAGCTTTAAAAACTGTCACAATCCACTTTATACATGATGATACCATGACAGTGCACTGAAAAGAAGATATTGGGTGGACTGTCTGACATAAATGAGGAGTATAAAGTGGATTGTGACAGTTTTTAAAGCTAGACATATGTGGTGGTGCTAGTCCAACATTGTATGGAATCCAGATACTATACTCAGTGTAAAATTGTCTCAAAAATATCATATGCCAGCAGATTACAACTCTTAACTGTCTAGTTATAGAAGCTGGAGAACTGTCTAGTTATAGAAGCTGGAGAACACAGCATTTATTGTTAGTGCCACAGCATAAGCTTGCCTTTTTTGTCAGAGTGCATTTTATAGAGGATAACATTATCAGTGTATGTTAACAAGAAGATGTTTGGAGGAATGTCTGACATAGCTGTGGAATCATGTGCCATTCTAAAATTGTCACCAGACTGATTGTTAAAGGAACACACACATACACACACACACACACACACACACACACACACACACACACACACACACACACACACACACACACACACACACAAACACACACACACACAAGCACCAGTTGACTGCAGGAAGATAACTCCTACCTAACTACCAGCAGAGCACTATATTTAACACAAATGCCACAGTACAAGTCTGACTTTCATTGTGTCAGACAACACCTCATAGCTGTTGACATCAGCAGTGTCTGGTGAGAAGAAGAAGATGGTGACAGGAGTATCTCACATGCTGTTCTAAAATTGTCTCTATAATCCAGACTAAATGAATGCAAACACACACAAAGTTGAGCACAGTGATAGTAGAGCCCCCTACCTAACTAAATAAAGAACACAGTACTTAATGCAAGTTTCACAGCAGAAGACTGGCTTTTATAGTGTCAGACAACACTTCATAGCTGATGACATTAGCAATGCATGTTTGGAAGAAGATGTTGGGATGTCTGTATTGCATGGCTGTATAGGCATGCATGACTGTAATTGGCTGTGTAGGCATGTACCACTGTAAAAAAGTATTGTAAGGATGTAGACATATGCACTTCTGATTATGAACACACACAAGTTGATAGCGGGTTGATTAAAACCCCTACCTAATTAGTTACACAAGCTAGAAAACACAGTACTTAATGTAAGTCCTATGGATTAAATTGGACTTTTACATTATTGCTGAACACTTTATAGTGGATGACATCATCATTACATGTCTGGGAGAAGATATTGGAAGACCTATATGAAATGGCTGTTTAGGCATGTATGATTGTAAAAATTTGTTCTCTATGGGACTGGATTAGTGACAGTAGGATAAAGACTCATGCACTCCTGACTACACACACACACATACAAACTGTAGTAAGATTAGAACTTCTACCTAATTAGTTACACATACTACAGAACACAGAAATGTACACATGTGCCACAGCATAAGTGTGACTTTTCCACTGTTGCTGAAAACTGTATAGCAGATGGCATCATCATTGTATGTTTTGGAGAAGATGTTGGAAGGCATGCATGAAATTGCTGTGTAAGAATGTATAACTGTAAACATTTTTGTTCTCTATGAGACTGAATTGCTTACATTAAGATACAGACTAATCTTTGTCTGACTATGCACACACACACACCAGCTGCCTGCAATGAGATAAGAACCCCTAGCTGACTAAGTACACAAACTAGAGAACACAGTACTTAATGCAAGTGCCATGGCATGTCTGATTTAAAAACTGTTGCCGGGCACTTTATAATGAATGACATCATCATTGTATGTTTGGTAGAAGATGTTGGAAGCCCTGTATGAAATGACTGTGTAGGCATTTAAGCCTGTAAACATTTTTATTCTCCATGGCACTTGACTGCTGACAGCAGGATTAAGACTCATGCTTTTCTGACTATACTCAGTTACACACGCACATACATGCACACACACACACACAATGTGGCTGTTGTGGTAAGTTAACCCCCACCTACTTTTTTCCCTTCTACAGAGCACAGTAGTTAATATTTGCGTCATCCCCAAAGTATATTTTTTCCTTCCAATAGTGGTCTTTATAGATGATGACATCATTATATGATGTAGGTAACATATCCTCTTATAAGAATGGTGTGCAAAGTGTGGACTTTGGATTTTTTGTTTTGGTTTTGGTATATAAAATCATATCAGTCTGCACTCTCACCATACAACACAGATGGACAACAAAAATGCAGTCATGTTATATAGTCAAGTGTAGCGAATCCAGCGTGTCAAGAAGATGCATATGCAAAGTGTAGACCTTTATATGGGGCAATTTTTTTTTCTCAGACAACCATCCAGTTTTTTGTTTTTATTTCAGTAAGAGAGGAATGTTGGGTAAGGGGTCAGGTAAGTAAGGTAGGTGAGGAAGCGGGTACAGATAAACAGGACAAACAAGACAGAGACAGAGATGGTGATGGACATAAAAGTTTGAGGGACACCATGACTGTGGATAGGGAGGGAACATCTGAAGCCCATGCTCATTAAGCATGAGGACAGTGAGAATCTAGTCCTCACTCTCAGAACTATCATCTCCATCCTCTATCTCAGCTTCCAGTTGGAGTGCTTGATGTGTTTGTTTTCGCAGCATTCCAAAAAACATCTTCTCCATACAGTTGAGGTATGCACCAATGGTATATTCTACAACCTTACATAACATGTCTGGCAGCTCCCCACCTTCACCAATACTCCCAGCACATAATACAGCTACCAGGGTAATGCTATCTGATGTTGAGGGCCAAGGTACTGCAGACGCTGCAGAGACAGTACTGCCAGGTTGCATCCCAGATGTGATGGGGTTTAATGCAGTAACTGTTGGAAGGTTGGCTGGCTGATCTACACTGGCTGGCCTAACTTTCTGTGCTGGAAATCATTTTGCCTGCTGTCAGAAAATTATGACATCAGAATGGTGAGGCTACATATATAAAAATAAAAAAGAGACAGATAAGGAGTGGGATAAGAAAAAAAAGGTAATTAGATCCATCATATGCTACATACAATACGTTACTACAATAAAAGTATATTTTCACTTTTACATTATCTATAATTTTTAAAAATTCAAAATAGGACTGAGCATTGTTCCAAATAATCCTTGAGGTGTGCATATGTTGCACATATGCTTTTAAAAATAATACAGATTAAGTTAACAACATAACATTTATGCCAGTTTGACTTAAATTATTATTTAACATGTTTTTCTTCGTATTTGTTAGTTGTGAGATTTAAACCAACAACATCTGAATACACTGTAACAACTGAGTTCTACATTACTTTGAGCTACAGAATGAAGCATGCATGTTTGATTTTACAGTTGAGATATGCAATCTTAATTTGCTAGTGCTGCATGGAAGAGCAATACTTATAGCAAAATAATTGTTAATTTGTGATGCATACATACCACGTGCTTCTTTCTGTCTTTCTGAGCATTCAGCATGGGCCTCCCTGTTTGCTGAAAATTCCTGGGCAGCTGTAAAATAAAGAGGAGAGAAAAAGAGAACAGCATTATGCATGCCAGTCCTGGCTATCACTATAGTTGTATATAATATAAAGTATCTTCATCTGTTTACTTCCACAACTGTGGGATGTCAGCAGTCCTAAACACATCCAACCACTGGTTGAGTTGTTCTGGTGTGTGTGTTTTCAACATATTGTAATGGTGCCTGAATTTCTTCCTTGTACGTATGATGCCAGTCGTACTGTAGAAAAAAATTGGTTAGCCTGTTCCAAGCCATAACTTATATTGAAATCTGATATAGTCACACTGCAAAAGCTTTAAGGCTGTGGCACTTTATGAGGAGTCCATTGAATATTCTGGACTCCTCTACACCCCATCTGTGAGCCATAAATTGGGCACCTTCCTTCCTAGCTACTGCCATGTCTGTGCAAGTCATTCAACAACAGTTAAATTATTTTCCCACCAATTAGCGATATCAGATTTTACTGCTAGTGTGCAAACTTGCACTACTATGCCAACTGCATCTACCTAATGGTGCATGCAGCACAACAATGCCAAACAGAGAGGAAGGCAGTTTATGAAAAAGGAAGGGTAATGTGACAGTTGGCATTAATTTATAGCTTGTATGCTGCTATTCCTGTTAGATGACTTAACTTTTCTGACATGTATTAGAGGTATAAATTGTATGACCCAACAGATTTTTTGTTTAGCTTTATGCACTAATAAAAGTAATTTGTACAATGTGGGATTTGAACCTATGTAAAATAGAGAATACATATTCTTTCATAGAGGTGCTTTTTTCCTCTTTGCCACAGAAGAAGTATTTGTCAGATATGCTCATTAATTATATATACAAAATGAGTAAATGGTAAACCATGTATGTGTGTAACCTGACAAGGTACTTTTTTATGCATTTTCATTTATGATGCAGGAGTAATGTGTGACAATATAGTGAAAATGCATGCACTTGTATTACTTGCATGAAAGAAATCTGAGTTGTCAGTCAGACCACACAATACATACAGTTTTTCAGCAAGAGTTGTGTTATGTAAGTTGTACATATGACTATCATTGAAGTATGAAGTCCATCCCAGGACAGTAAAGAAATGTTTAATTACAGAACCATAATTGTCAGGATACCCTCAGTCACACATATAATCCATATATCTACCGTTATACATAGTCATTTCCCCAGATTCATGAAGCTCGGCGCAAGTCCGGCATAAGACTTGCGCCGGCCGTGCAGCATAGATGTGGAGTAATCGCGCCATATGCATATTAATGAAGGCATGCAGCCACCACAGCCATGTGCATAGGAAACGTGCACGAGTGCAAGGGGTGTATCGAAGTTGCGTAGGGAGGCGTGTCAATGTCGGCTTTCGAGGAGCAACCTAAACTGCTGAATATTATATTCTGCCAGCAATAGTAATTGTACCTATCAGTGTCCGTGGAGACTGAAACGTATGCAAAGCAGAGTCCCTGCGAACAGAAAATGAAGACTCAAACACAAATGCACGGTAGGGAATAACGAGTCCCTACCCATGAACAAATGACAGGAAAACCATGTGCCTGTAGTCCAACGTAGTGTTGATAGCTATACCATGTGGAAGTGAAACGTAACAGATGTTAGCGCGCCTCCAGTAGGTACGTCCAGTCCAATGGAGAGGGTCACCAGCCGACCCATAATTTGAGGGAGGGAACATAGCTGTGCAGATGTGTCCATAACGAAATACATGAGGAGAAATGTAGATATAGGTAGTGACCGTATGTCTGAATCATATCCCACAAGCCATGTAATAGTCACATACAAAAGGTATGTCCGTATTTCACATACCAAATGTGATAGGAAATAGCATACGCATGTAAACGAAACAGAAGGAGCATATCAGATGCTCATAAGCCTAGTACTTATTATACAGCAGGAACTTCTCATTGTTACATTTGTTAATGCCTGTTATGTACTTCACAGATAAAGATTCTAGTTGTCTACTGATGTACAATGTTCTTCATCTGTAAATATGTTGTAAGTAATTTCTATGTTAAATTGTTAATCACTATGTAATCCAATGTAACTACTGTCTGTTTATTTTACTGTGGAGCTTTTCTCCCCGGGCCTCCACTGAAAATGGACCCACGTCCAGTCGGACACTCCCGGTCAACAAATTTAAATAAATAAATTAAAATAAATAAATATAAACGAGCCGTAACAACACGGACACATGTAGGCCGAAAGGAGCAGTATGATCCATACCGTCGACCAAGATTACCACCTGTCCCACTTTGCGAGCGACAGTCCCTCTGTGGGCAGATGTGTCCTGACACAAACATGTAAAACTGGCAAATGTCCAGAGAATATAGGACTTAATTCCTCCATAGACATCATGCAATAGTTGCATTAAACATAGGTCACTGGATGTATAATACATAAATGTCATAACAGACAGAATAAGATACCGAAATGCTACAAGAATAAGCTTAGATATAGGCAAGAATTGTAAGTTCTATCTGCCGAACTGACCGTGGGTATGTGTCAGCCTGTAAAAAATATGCTGTGTTCACCGCAACTGTCATAGTAGGGTTGCCACCCTTACAAATGGCCAAAGTCAGACATGTTTGGTACAGACATCAGACTGTACAGGCCGACACATACCCATGGCCAGTACAAAGGACAGAACATAACTGTATTGCCTACAGAAAAACGTATTCCTGTAGCATTTTAGTTGCTTATTCTGTTTCTCATAACAGTCAGGTATTTCAGATACAGAATTGACTGTTTAATGCAACTATCACATAAAATATAAGAAATATGTTTGTCCTAAAATCTCAGGACATTTGCCATGTTGGCAATTACATGTCAGGACACAACTGCCCAAAGAGGGACTGTCCCTCGAATGTGGGACAGTTGGTAACCCTATGTCACACTGTGGCCAATTAAAAAGGTGGAAACACAACCGTTGATTGTGGGGAGGCAATGTCCATAACAGTCAGAAATGTGTAAGGAATAGCTTGGACATAGGAAAAGGTGCCATCCTACCAATGAGTAGAACAGGCTGTCAAAATCGGGAAGGCAGCTGTATAATCCGAACATTTATGTGACGCAGTCGAACGGGTAGTACCCGGATACATCTACCAAGTAATGAAAGTGAAATAAGGGTGTGTACCCATGTGCGTGAGGTATAGCATGTGGAAAGCAAACATGGCAGGGTAGTCCACACAACCATAAAGGTACCTGTCACATGTAGCGTAGTCAATGTGTAACTGTGGCCGTGTCATGGGCCAACAACCAAAGTAGAGCTCTATGGGGTGTGAGTAATTTGCATGTAAGGGGTGTGTGTTTAATGGTAAATTCCTCAAAGGTGATACTTGTGTCGCATGCAGAAAAGGTGAACCGGAGGTGTATGAGGAGGCAGCGGGTGAAGTGGAAAAAAACACAACCTCATGTAGAAACAGCTGCAAGACAAGCAGACAGGCCATAGTGTAGAACACAATCCCACAAACATATGAATATGGAAATATGCGAGACAAATATATAGATACGGCACCGTCACATACCCACAAATGGGTCCTGATGGAACTGGCCATAACAAACGCAACACACCTGGATGCATAATAGCCTACCCAGCATACCCTCCACAACACACAACCTGCCACCATACCAGAACATCCACCAAATCCAGCCGTACTTGGTCCACTGGTTTGTTGCAGAAACAGCTACACACAGTGACCCTTACACATATGTAGTAGGTATTGTCACCCTAGGCAGTGTCAGGATTGCAAACCACGTGTCCCCTGCAGGTAAAACCCCCTACACATTTTCGTGAAGCCACAAAAATCTTCGATATCTAACTTGTTTTGGTCTTGACCAATTTTTGGGATATCCCTCACGGGATGACCAACTTGTGTAAATAGTAGAATGGGTATGACGACATGATGTCCAATCCAGTAGATATCTGGACACAAGTCAGAACGTGCAGTGGAGGTCCATGACTCTGTCCAGCCCTAAGTGGGCATGCATAACCTACCACCCAGGATAAAATACCTTCCCATGACGCACGTGTCCAGACACAAATAGGAGGGAGAATATAATGCACACATTTGCAAAGTGGAAAGGCATGAGGGTGAGGAAGACACTACATAAACAGGTCAACCCTGATCAAGTGTGATGGACACTGACTGTGTGCAGTCGTGATTGACCATACCTGTCAACCTGTGTGAGCAAGATATCTGGACAGACCCGTGAATATAAGTGAGACAAAGGTCCAAAATCAGGGACAATCAGTAAACATATCTCTTAGAAACATAGAATTTGATAGAATAACAGTTTGTACATTGGCATTAATGTCTGGAGTATGAAGTTTGAAACCCAACTGTCTGTCAGCACGTTCCGACTGCAGTCTTTAATGCTGAGCTACTGCTGCACCAGAACACAACAGCATATTACAGAGGTCCATGCCATACCACTCAACTGTCCAGATATTCGCAGAATGACTAGGGTCACCACCTGTCCCACTTTGCGAGTAACAATCCCTCTGTAGGCAGTTGTGTCCTGTGAAAAAAATCAAGACATAGCAAATGTCCTGAGAGTTTATTCCCTAATTTACTTCAATAGTCGCATAAAACGGTTATTTTATATATGACTCCTCAATATGTTATGTGAAGTAGCATAAGCAATTTAAATGTTACTAGAATAAGCTATTATATGTACAAAAAAGGTTAAAGTTAATTACTATGCATGGCTGTAAGTATGTTTTGTCCTGGAAAATCTGACATCTCTACAGAACATGTCCAACTTTGGGCAGTTGAAAAAGTGACAACCCTAAGAATGACCACAGGTTCGCCCCATAGTGTTGGTGTGTGCCTCTGACAATCTGCACCAGTGTGGTAAATAGCTGAGGACTGACGTCACTAAATAATGAGAAATATCCTGAGTATAAGACTCTACAACCTGCAGAAAAGTCATGCTAATGCAAATCTTAGCATTCTATCAATGTTCTAAGCTTGTAAGAGCAATCGTTAAAATGTGACCCTAATTGTCCCCCCATCGTGTAGGTTTTGCACAGGTTCGGTGCTCTAAGAGGTTGAGAGGTATGGTCAGTACATATTTACAGGAACAGCCCTTCACACTTGTAAAATGTGACCCTAATTGTCCCCCCATCGTGTAGGTTTTGCACAGGTTCGGTGCTCTAAGAGGTTGAGAGGTATGGTCAGTACATATTTACAGGAACAGCCCTTCACACTTGTGTAATGTACAACTGCATACCTGTAGTCACTTCATGTCTAAAAATAATAATCCCTGTATGACTGTATACAGGTAATAGTCAAATGTGAATGAGAACACCCTTCACCGTGGAGTATGGACTGTAACAACCCCACCCATAATATGTAATGCCAACAGAATAAGCTGCTGACAGGTGCCCATACACCTGTGTCTAGAAACACAGGTAAAACTTCAAAATAGGGAGATAATCCCTGTCCGTATGCTTCGTCTGACATTTGACCTCGGCCAGGGAAGTTCCATTCACCAGGTGGACAAGCCTAAATCCAGATCACTACATAAACACCCTGACAATAAAAGACTTGTATGTGGCTGGATTATATGCCTTGATGTTCTGCATATCCTTGGAGTGATTAACAATGCAGCCGGAGTCCACAGCAGTAGGGAATAGGGAATGTGTAATATGTAGTACCGCCTTTTTCCCAGCAGGAGAATGGATGCTTGTGTCGTAGGTGAAGCGGTGAGGCATATTTTGATGTAGCTAAGTACTATGGGTATGCATATCAATGAGGGAGAACACCAATAGAATAGTGGTTCCGGTATATGGCCAATGTGAATGCAGTCCCGGTTGACCTACGACCACTGCACATATAACTTGAAAGTGTAATGAAAGCGTTCGTGCAGTACACACATTTAAATATGTAAAGGTGAACGTGTGTTTCACAGTAGTCTGTAAACTGGAATACAGATATGTAACTGTTACGGTCAGAATTATGAAAGTTCACAGAAGCACAATTATCTATGAAACATATGTAACCCACAATAAGGATATGCAAGTGTGCCTGCGCGTGTATAATCCGCTCACAGAATAGAAAATGAATGGTGTTTTCCACACGTTCTATGTACATGGCTCATACCTGTTAAACCCGTAAAGTATAAAACCGGACAAAGCCATGACAACAACTGGTACAAATAGGGACAATCCCCAGATATTGCCTAACAAACATAGAAAGTGGATAGAATAACAGGTGTGTCACTAGCATGGATTCTCTGAAGGGTATGAAGTCGTAACCTGAAATGTTTGTCATTATTTACCAACATCAGTCTTTAATGATATGCCACTAACTTGCCAGATAGACACAAGGTTATGAAAAACGGAGCAAAGATAAGAGGCAAAAAGCTGTACATGCAGTGGAAATCAGTACAGTTGAAAGGTATGATATGGAGATATATATACACATATATCCACAGACATAATCCAAAGCAAATTACGAGATGAGGAATGTACAGACATATGTATATATGTACAGATATATATATCTATACACACATGATACATTAATAGATATATACACAACAAACACATGTCCCTGTACATATAACACATGTACATAAATACGTCACGGTATAGCTAATATGGATAGACAGACAGACATGCATGAAAGGAGAATACACCGATGGTTTCCATACCATTTCCTGGAAACTACCAGTGTGACAGGGCCTGCAAGTTTTACATGCTAAACATGAATATAGATGTCCTTTGCAGGACCCCAAAAATTGATCCGTACAAAGTGCGAACTGTCACTGATGCTAAAGACGTCACAGCTGCAACTACAATATAGCTGTACATACAACAGTAGCAGGTACAAGGGTAATAACACATGGGCCATTTGAATGTATGACGTACGAGCTGATATCCGCAGAGTGGGGAGTGCTCGGAAGTGTCCTCACACGTTATTATCGCTCACATTAAACATGTTGAATGGGTACTGTGGAGGTGTGTCAGGTATGGGAATCATGGGTATGCAGAATTGGGCCAAGGTGTTGGTTGGCATAGATCTATTAGATACGCCCCATGGGAGTGATCAGTATACCTATATGGGTATAGCACACGCCTATATTCACCAAAAAGGTGCAACCCATCCACTGGATATTGTATAAACCATTGGGGGAAGACGTAGGGACATATATCAGTGTCATGAAGGCAATTATCAAGTATGGACACGCATACGACCAAGATGGTAACCATACCTGCCAGAATGTCAGAATAAGACAGCTGGACTAAGGCATAGTACACGACAGACAAATAGGGACTATATTAAAAATACCTCAGACAAAGTCAGACCGTTGATAGAATAATTGCATAGTCGGGAATATGAATGTTATGAGAGTTAGTAATCATGAAATAGAAATGTCAGTCATGATTACCTAACCACACAGTCCATCATGGCTTGCCAGCATTCTATCAGAAAGGCACATTATCATGACAAATGTAACAGAATCATAGGTCAAACCCCAGGGTGTATACCCATAATGTGTACAGATGAAAGGTATGAAGGTAACCCGTCCTAATGAAATGTACAGAACTAGTGATACTAGGTGGACAGGTGAGAAGAAAGATGTCAGCACAAATGACAAAACATGTACAAGTCATAAGCATGTTTGTCCACAAATGTGAATTACAACGTATGGCCTGTGAAAATCAATGTGGAAGGTTAATAGACTCAAATGACATGTGTCCCTCAGGGTGTCATGCAGTGTCACCGATACAGTGTCCAGTCCCCCATACTCGCACGTGAGCTCTGCCACTGACGGAAAGCGCAAATACCAGCATACACATAAGGTACATGATGGAATAAGTAGTGTGGATAAGCACCTGTTGGCCTGTGTGAGGAATATAACCCAGTGGGTGGGTGTGTCCTGCAATAGGAATGTAATGGTAACTGGCCTGTGATGGTGCCATGTATTGTGTGTATTGGAGTAACTGTACAAATGTGCAGATGTATGCCTCATATGTGTGGTGTGTTCCTCTCACAATCCGTACCTGTCTGCCAAATACCTGAGAACTGAAGTCATGAAATAATGATAAACAGATGTGTTTAAGACCCCAAATCCCCTCCGAAAGGTCATACTAATGCAAAACCTATAATGCTGTCAACTATCTACGTTTGTAAGAGCAATATGTAGAATCTGCCCCTATCTGTCCCCCGCCCATCATGTTAGGCTTTGTACAGATGTTTTGCACTAGGAGGTTGATAGGTATGATCAGAAACAGATACATGTCTGAGGAAACAGCATTATCGACTGCAAGATAACTTAGAAGGTATGAAAAGCGCTACAGTAGGAAGTTCATCCGCAGGTATGTGCTGATATGTCAAATGACACAGCAGTCTACAGGAAGTATCTATAGGGTGTCACCATTACCAATGATGACAGTGGGACATACCCACAGCCATGCATACACCACAAATATTCATAGCACACAGCAAAGCCTAGGCCATGATACACGAAGCCTCCAGCGTGTATGGATTGAGTGAGAGTACAGCAAGGAAAGATGACTGCCAGGCTATTCAACAAACACCTGCAGGGGCGTGCAGGACCGCCCGTAACACGAACATTGCACGGACAATGTTGGGATTTGCAGCATACCCCATTTGTATGTGTAAGTTATGCAAATGATGTAATTATAGGGTTGCCACCTTTCCAAATGCCCAAAGTGTGACATTAGTGCAACAAACATCAGATTTTGCAGGGCAAAACATACTCACGGCCAGTACAAAGGACAGAACTTCAGTGTTTTGCCTGAATAAAAGTTTATTCTTGTAGCATTTTAGTTCCTTATTCTATTTCTTATAACGTTTAGGTGTTTCAGATACAGAATAACTATTTAATGCAACTATTACATAAAATATAGAAAATAATTTTGTCCTAAAATCTCAGGACATTTGCCATTTGTTCACATTTTTTGCTGGACACAACTGCCCAAAGAGGGACTGTCCCTCGCAAAGTGGGACAGGTGGTAACCCTACATAATTATGCGAGACATGAAACAGTAAGCTGTCCGTGCAAGAGCAGAGTTATGTGCAGAAATGTACCCAGATGTTATGCGACTAACGTTTTTCACCTTGCTAAACGGAGCAATGACAGCTGCAAATGCAGTATGAATACAGTTGAAGAAGCATGCCAATGTCCAAATCCAAGGCCAGTGGTGGCTTTGTCCATTGGATATCAATGAACCAATAGTTGTCCTCCCCCGATCCCTGGTGTGGAAGTGTAGCGCTGCACCACGAGAACGCGCTGTGCTTCAAAACAAGACATATGGATTATATACATACAAAATGTAGGTTTATCTAGATGTTAGTACGCCATGCAGATGAATGGCAAGCTGGAGACAACATGGCTACTATGTACTGGTACCTATGTGTGGAAGCGCTCTGTCAGAGATGTAACGAAGCATTTGTAGGCAATGTGAGGCAAGTGAGGCTGAGGATAGTGAATCACAACATGTCATGCCATTTGGGCCAAGCATCTACAGTGTAGTGTAGGTTAAGGGGACTATTAGAGAAGAAGATAGTTGACAACAGGAGTGTGTATGTACAAAACACTGTCACCTCACAGGAGCAGTGTCACATGTGTGCTGTCAGTACTGAGTGGAAGAGGCGTGTCATGAGATATCCTAGGGAATGTCAGGAGACTGACGGCGTACGCCATGGATACCACCGATGTGACCTGCAAACCTGGCCACAGTGTGTCTGCACCCGTGCATGCCAGTAAGCCTGTGTAACCATGTGTGTATGTGTGAAAGAACAAGTAAGCTAGTGTACGAATGGTAAAGCCTGTGTAATGTCATGTAATGTCGTGTATGCATTTGTAAGCAGGTATACATGTGTACTACACACATCACACACGTACTGCACACACAGACACACATGCTGCCAATACCACACACATCAGTGAAATGGCACATGGATGGAGACTACATCATCAAAGGTAACAGTGCTGTAAACTATGCCACAGTGATGGTCATAGCTGCAATGCATCTCGCCTGCTGATGTACACCTGGAAGTAACACACTGTAGGTTAACAGCATGCTAACATCAATACAGTGGAATAAAGCCACTGTGTGCAGCAGTGCCAGGTTAGTCAGATCCTGCATCAATGTTACACATCACAGGTGGTGGCATAGGTGACATCATATGCACAGAGTGTGGTGTTAACATGTCCAGAGCTGTCATAGAGCCATCCAATGTACATGTAGGTGTGTGTGTGTGTGAGGGCAACGGTTATTGCATGGCCCAATGGTGGTGCAATGGGTGTGTGTATGTGATAGCTGTAGTTGTTTGTGGTAAATGTGTGTGTCTGCATATACACAGGTACAGCATGTGTCAGCCATATACAGGAGGTTGTGGGACAGTCACAAACCGTAACTGCCAGGCTGTAGAGATCCCCATTACTGGCCATGGACACCCCTCCATGCATCCAACACAACCCAGTGCTGCACCTGTCAACATCTACACATACAGTCCTGGGATCTGTCCCACAACCTGTGGATAAATGTGCACCTGTAATGTTAACCTGGGGTGCATAGAATTGACAGTTACTACAGACGGATATGAGCCATACTCACACGCCAATGTACTAACCACTGTTGACTGTTGCCGAGATCTGCATATGACCAGTCAAAGGTGCTGCACTAACATTGTTTCCAATGGCCGTGTAATACCCAGCAACACAATAAGCGGTCACTACACATGTATAACCCACGATCACTAAAGCACACAGTATGTGCACTATCACAGAGCCATAGCAGATGTACATACATCCAGGGTGCTCATGTACAGACAGTGCAGCACAGTCAAGAGTGATAATCCCAACATACATATCTACAGTATATAATATATATATATATATATATATATATATATATATATATATATATATATATATATATATATATATATATATATATATATATATATATATATATATATATATATATATATATATATATATATATATATATATATAAATATATACATATATATATATATATATATATATATATATATATATATATATAGCTATATACATACATATATCTATATATCTATATATCTATATATATATATTTGGTGAGTGGATACTCACGAGGACGAAACTGACATTGTGAGTTTGTGTTTTTATCATTTATTCTATGTGCCTTGAACCGAAAGGTTTGTGTTCGCACTGACTGTGTGTTCTTTTCAGGATTACATCACAAAACACCTATATAGGTGTTCAGGCCATTGTAAGACATTTGTGATAAGAATTTCTGAAGACCACTGGTTCGTCTCTTTTTTGTTTGCTCTTCCTCAGCTTTAGGGGCGTATCTGTTTATACTCTTTTTGGTTTGTCTTAGGGTGGTTTATACGATATATATATATATATATATTTATAGCTATGCACTGTACCACACGACAGCATTACACAGTTACAAAACAAGCTACCGTGATCAGTGGATCACATGATTCACACAGGCACATGTCTAGCCTGCAGACAGCAGCATCAAGGGCAAAGACGCTGCACGGATGTTATGGAGAGTGAATACTGTCAAAGCAATGTACTGTTGTCATGCAGCTGGAAACACACACACACACACACACACACACACACACACTTGGCAGGGCTGGGAGTCGAACATACACCTAACTACCCTAACACACTACAGCATGACGCATTTACAGAATGCGCTACCGACATTACTAAGCACAGCAGTCCCAGAGGCAGACATCTAGGTGCGTGTCATCATCCGCAAAGGCAAAGACATCGGTAGCAAACTGCTGTGTTGTGCAGCATCTAAAAGCAAGACTGAGTCCCCAGGCAGATGGGAACATGCGCGCAAACACACACACACACACACACACACACACACACACACACACACACACACACACACACACACACACACACACACACTTGGCAGGGCTGGGAGTCGAACATACACCTAACTACCCTAACACACTACAGCATGACACATTTACAGAACGCACTACCGACATTACTAAGCACAGCATTCCCAGAGGCAGATATCTAGGTGCGTGTCATCATCCGCAAAAGCTAAGACGTCGGTAGCAAACTGCTGTGTTGTGCGGTGTCTAAAAGCAAGACTGAGTCCCCAGGCGGACGGGAGCATGCGCGCAAACACACACACACACACACACACACACACACACACACACACTCTTGGCAGGGCTGGGAGTCGAACATACACCTAACTACCCTAACGCACTACAGCATGACACATTTACAGAACGCGCTACCGACATTACTAAGCACAGCAGTTCCAGAGGCAGACATCTAGGTGCATGTCATCATCCACAAAGGCAAAGACATTGGTAGCCAACTGCTGTGTTGTGCGGCATCTAAAAGCAAGACTGAGTCCCCAGGCGGTCAGGAGCATGCGCGCAAACACACACACACACACACACACACACACACACACACACACACACACTTGGCAGGGCTGGGAGTCGAACATACACCTAACTACCCTAACACACTACAACATGACACATTTACAGAACGCACTACCGACATTACTAAGCACAGCAGTCCCAGAGGCAGACATCTAGGTGCGTGTCATCATCCGCAAAGGCAAAGACGTCGGTAGCAAACTGCTGTGTTGTGCGGCGTCTAAAAGCAAGACTGAGTCCCCAGGCAGACGGGAGCATGCGTGCAAACACACACATTTGGCAGGGCTGGGAGTCGACCATACACCTAACTACCCAAACACACTACAGCATGACGCATTTACAGAATGCGCTACCAAGATTACTGAACACAGCACTCCCAGAGGCATACTTCTAGGTGGGTGACATCATCCGCAAAGGCAAAGACGCCAATAGGGAATATATGTGGTGTGAGGCATCTAAAAGCATTATTGTGTCCCCAGGCGGCTGGAAACACACACACACACACACACACACACACACACACACACACACACACACACACACACACTTGACAGGACTGGGAGTCGAACATGCACCTAACTACCTTATCACACTACAGCATTACGCATTTACAGAACACGCTACTGAGATTACTGAGCACAGCACACCCAGAGGCATACTTCTAGGTGGGTGACATCATCCGCAAAGGCAAGGACGCTGATAGGGAATGTATACAGAGTGAGCAGTATGAAAGCATATTACTGTCCCAAGATAGACGTAGACAAACACATGGCAGTGGTGTGATCAGGGCAACCAAATATCTACGGAGCACAACAACAACACTACATAGATACTGGATGTGCCACAGACAGTACACCCTTCAAGACAGCAACCAGAGTGTTCAATATAGGCATCCATCGTGACATTGAAAATGGACATCTGTTTCCTGGATGACCACCATTGCTATACAGGATGTCAATGGCCATGCCCACACGCTTAGTATCACATATCTGTTTGGAATGTACTGTGTGTCCATCTACACAATGGCATACTGGGCATGCCCACACACTTAGCAGTTGCAAAGGGCCATCTTGCATGCACACGGATTCTAAACACGGAAGGGCGCAGTTTGGCATCTACTGTGTGTCCATCTACACAACGGTGTACTGGGCATTCTCACACACTTAGCAGTTGCAAAGGGCCATCTTGCATGCATGCACATGGATTCTAAACATGGAAGTGCGCTGTTTGGAATGTACTGTGTGTCCATCTACACAACGGCGTACTGGTCATGCTCACACACTTAGCAGTTGCAAAGGGCCATCTTGCATGCACATGGATTCTAAACACGGAAGGGCACAGTATGGTATTACTGTCCCCACGTACATGAAGGCCACTCACATGTATTGACCAGTGCACACTCAGGAGCTATCACAGATGTCTCAGGTGCATATCACAGAGGTACACACCACAATCTACAATGTAGCCCTCCGACATCACCATGTCATTGGACCAGCAATACACAGCCATACATTAACACAACACTGTGTGACTCATGACCAGTGGACTGTACATAGGTCTACAGCAACTGTGCAGATTACACATGTACCAACAGAGTTCCATCATGTGTTATGCATTGCAATGATACCACTGTACATAACCAGGTCGGCTCCACACATACCAGGGGCCCTGGGTCTTACACAGCTGTGACAGATGACTGTCGCTGTACACCAACGAACAGACATGTTTGGCTATGTCATACATGTAATTGCAGTGGATATGTGCATGGACCACACACACAACACATATGTACATATCATAGCTTTTGCTGTCCTCCGTGCAGACAAGTGGCTACAGCAATCATATGCACGCAAATGGAAGGTGGGTCCATGGCTGTTGAATGCTAACAGTACATGAGGCAGCAATGTTGACCGAGGACACATTCCCTCTGTACTAGTTAACCATGACACCCATCATATCATACAACAGTCCATGTGTTATGTATGTCAACACACATGTCCACCAATTGCAATGCATACAAACATGGCTACATGACAGGCATGTAGGACCAACACACATGTACAATCTGTAGAGTGCATGCAGCTACCATGCATGTGCAGTAGCTGATGTAAGTAACTCATCTGTGCCTAACTACAACATGCAGTTGCAATGCAGCCCCATCATTGACACCTGTATATGGTGGCATACTGACAGTACGGTAGGATGTACAGCAGGTATGGATGGATGTGTGTACATAAAGAGGTGATCCACCTGTGTAGATGGATGTTTGCCGGGGATGGCTCACAGGTGTGTCACACGCCATCCTACCATTACATGTGCAAACAGTACGCTATGTTACCGTTACTTGACGGTGGAGACATAGAACCTACACAGCGGTCAGGTGTTACCGACAGTACGTCACTTGACACCTGTAACACTTACATCCTCCCGTGTGCATATAGCAGCACAATTGCCGAAGGTAGCGTTGGTACACATAATGCGGCCAATACTGCTGCATGTCTGTCAGATGTATCATCATATAGCAGGTGTATCATTCACAGTACTGCCATGTGTGATTGCTTGTGTGACCATATATGCCACATATGGTGGGGAATACATCCCAATTGTTACACACCCCTGTACACTGTTGTAGAGATCTGTACATACTGCAGTGTGGAAAGCATGACGTAGGCAGGTGTGGTGTGTGTATCACACACATCAGCTATCCATATGTGTTTGACATGTGTGGCCTCCACAATGTGTGTATGTAGGTATGTATGGCTGTCTGGTGCATGGAGTGAGGGTGCATGCTACCATACAGAGCAGACAGGATCCCTAACCCCTCATGGTGAGGCAGTCCACTACCCTGTTGATGCCATCGGTCTCAGCCGCACTGGCTACCTGTACATGTTCTTTCTCTATGTCGCATCGTGTGGGTTCACAGTGCTGTGACGGCAATGACCACATAGGCATGGTTCCTCACCTCAACACTATGGGATGTGCATTATAGTGTTGTTGACCCCGTGAGTGTGAGCATGTCCCTGTAATGTGATAGGGTGTTACTGCTACACAGTGAGGACTCATGCTATCAAGTGGCCTCTAACATTATCATTGGCCAGACTGCTGTGTACAACCCATGCACCATGTCAACATACCTGTGATGTGACCTGGTATGGATGTCACATCTCTAGCCACTGAAGCCTATTAAACTGCCCACATGCTTCTGGATCAGTATTTGTGTGGACATCTGTGTCATGTTAGACTTTCCAACAGTCAGGCTGAGGCTACGTATAGCATGCTGATATTGCCATATGTGCCTGTGAGTACTCCACAGTTACACATGGGAGACTGCAAACAGTGCTACCTGTAGGCACATGCAAGTAGACCATAAGAAGAGAACCAGGGCATCATTACCAACATGATGTTACTGTTGTTACTGAGACACATACTGTGAACATATAACAATGCATGCTAAACCTGTACTACATGGTATGTCTGGTGCATGTCAACAATACACAACTAATGTAATATACATGTCCCTCACTATTCACACACAACTAATGTAATATACACATATCTCACTATTCTTACACAACTAATGTAATATACACGTCTCACTATTCTGTTCACCCTGTGCATCAGATCATTTGAGCATGTCCTTGCACCAATGGTGTGGATAACAGGGATGCAGAACAGGCTTCATCATATGCACAGGGTGATAATGTTTGCCAGGGGCATAGGCTGCACCAATGGATGACATCTTGTGTGTGGGTAAGGGCCAGTGATATGATTGGACATGTCTGTTCAGTATGCATGTGGGTGTTGTGGTGCCCTACAGATGTCTTTGCTGTGTGCGTGTATGTGTGTGCACAGTACTGCCTTTTGTGAGGCCTACATGGGGTATTATTGACAGCTTCAGATTGTACAGACCAGGTTGTACAGCTCACTGTGTCCGGCCACGGCTACGTGACCTGTGCCTGCCAGGGGTTGCACGGGCTTTACCAGGCAGAGTTACAGCTTGGCTACTGTCTGACAACACATGTCCACTGGAACCGTGTCCCTGCTGCGAATGTCCAGGGCCACGTCCATGTGGCCTGCTGTGTCCTGGTGTGGACAGCGCAGCACCAGCTGCACTGCTACTGCTACCAGCACTATGGGAGCGGGCATGTGAGGTGGCATGCTCACATTGACCTGCACTAGGTGGTGTAGCTGGCCTACGTCCACATGGCCTACGCCTAACTCCTACCAGATGTTCCAGCACAGACAGCTCATGCTCGTGGATTACCATGCCATGGTCAAGGATTCCGACCATGTCACCCAATCGCCTGTCCAGAACATCAGCAATCTGCTGTTGAGCATTTGCCAATGCCTGGATGCTGTCATTTAGGGTACAGATAGCAGCCCTCTGCAGCCTCTGCCCTTCTCTGTTCTGCCGTTCAGCACATGCCTGTGCCGCCATTACAGTCTGGAACATGTGTCTGGTGATACCAGCTGCTGTGCTCTGTCCTGCAGGTGCATGTCTGCCAGAAGTCCTCCTACGAGCAGCACCGGCCACATGCCTGTGTGGCACATCTGCAGTCATTGCACTGACACCATGGTGTCTAGACACACCTTCTGTAGCCACCACATGTTCCTGTTCCACGCTATCAGATGCTGACTGTCCTTCTTCCATGGCCACTGGTGAAGCGGTATGTGTTGGCAGCAGAACTGTGTGCGGGGAAGAGGGGGACATAGCTGGGATGGCAACCATTTGCACAGATTCAGCCCCTGACAACCCTGCCTGTACCTCATGCATATGTTCATCACTGCTAGTATCTGTGGGGACACTAACATCAGATGGACTGCAGGAGGGTAACGCACCTACATCACCTGTGAATGCAAAGAAAGACTCTAAATTACAATAGACACACAGACACACACACACACACACACACACACACACACAGACACACACACAGACACACACAGACACACCATGCATGTGATTTGACAGATGGCATGCAACATGCCTGTGATACAGCAGAGGGCATGCAGCTCAGACATTAATAGTGTTAGTAAGCATACCTCCCTGGGGTGCACACTACAGCAAGCAGGTGTCATATCAGTAGCCATGCAGTTCACACAATCACGGTAGTATGCATGCATCCCCTTGTTACACCATGTGGACTAGTACAGGATAACAGTAACAATGACTGACGTGACCTTGACATGTAATCTGCTAACGTGTGCATTAACATGCATACATGTCTGACACAATGGTGTCCTGACACATGTACAGCATTGTAATGGGCATCACATTGCGGTGTTGTCTGCATGCCCTACAGACAGAATGCATGTTTAGCAAATGTGCATGAGCATGGAAGGGTAGTGTGAGACATCTACATTGCTATACAGTGTGAAGTACAGACATTGTGCCATTGCATGGCATCATGAGGCATCTATATTGCTGTACAATGCATAATATGTACACATTGCATAGCCGTAACTGCATGCATTCCCATGACATAACTGTGGATTGTGACCCACGATGCTGAGGTGTATACACACAAAACCATGCTGTGTCAAGTGACAGGTCACTGGAGGACCTACAGACGACACCCCTGCACAACAACTACAGGGTCTTAGCTGCCTGATAACCATGTCCACACATAGCGGACATGTCAATTCACCGTTTCCCACATGACATTGATGTACCACACACACGAGGTGCACAGCTAATGGTGATGTCCTGCAGCAGCAAGGGAAATGTACAGTGTCTGTGGCCTAATGTGGTGCCAATGTCTGTGGAAGCTGTACAGGTGACTACTGTCATGCTATGACACAGTCGTGATGTTCAACAGATTTTATATGGTAGACTCCAGTGACACATCCACTAGCTGTGCACAGGCTTTTAGGATGTCCAGTGTACCACATCAACTGTATAATCAGTCAACTAAGGCTATAATTGGACCATGTGTGGACAATGTGCAACAGGGTGTATACACATCACATCTACTGTGTGGCTACGTGTCTTTGGCCATCCCCCATGGCCATGTGTGCACATGTGTTGGCCAAATGTGTGTGATGGCCATCTATCTCACATGTCTGTGTTTTCCCATATGACATACACCCATAGATGTCAGATATGTCACCATCCACAGGGCTATGCAGACAATGGGTTGTATGTTTAGTATGTGGGGTATGGGTCATGGGATAGTATGACAATAATGCAGCGAGAACGCTATGTGTCTGGGACATGTCAGATGGCACATCACAATGTGTGCACCCAATGCAGGGGCATATAACACAAAGGTGACAACTGTGGGCTGCCCATATCACTGCTCACTGTGTGGTACTGTTTGCGTACCACACGTTGTTCCAATGCATACTACATATGCCTCCATTGTAGAACACCTCCACTGTTGTATGCACAGTTGACCACACATGTAGCAATGACAACTACTGTGGTTTCAAGTCGGTGTATCACTTCATTTATATATATTGCACATGGGTGGCCTGTGTGAATCATGGGTGATGCGACCTGTAAATCATGACTGGAACAAACATCAACTGTGCAACTGTTAACTGGCCACATGGCAAATAAATCTATGCTTTAACATGCCTGATGCTGATGACAGTCTGACCTGCAACAGACTCATGTCTGTGCGGCATGCCAGAGGTACCTGTATAGGGGTGACATAGCAGTATGAACATTATCCATGACTGTATGACAGCCACAGGGTGCACTGTCCATGTTAACACATTCACCTGTATAATAGCATATAGTATGCACATGTGTGCATACACAGGGTAGCATAATGTAGTATGCAGCATGTGTGTCCACATACCTTGCATATGTTGTTACTTTACATAATGTACAGCGACACATGCAACTAAATGGGATATAATAGCCATATGTGCAGTACTGACTTACCAGGCAACTCCAGGCTCATTGGTTGGGAAACACCCACCTCCACGATGGCAGCTAGTGTGTGTGCATGCTGTTCTGAGGGTGTCCCCAGACTGGCCAGTAGCTCCTCTGTGTGTGTGAGTGGGGGCTGGGTTGGTGGCCCACCACCTGTTCCACCTTGTTCCCTGCCGATTGCAGTGGCACACTGTTTTGCATGTCATATCAAGTCTGTGCAGTGTCTGCGCACCTGCTGGTAGGTACGGTTATGGCAACCCACATCGTTCACCCTCCTGCGTAGATCCTGCCACAGGTCGTCCCGCTGCTGGGCATGCTGTGGCACATGGCTGAACAACACCTCATAGTTCTCATGGAGGTACGGGATGAGGATATCATCCTCCTGGCGGCTGTACGCTGGAAGGGGTGTATGAGGCATTATCTGTAAGACATAATGATGATGATAGGTCACAGTTTCAGAGATGTACAGAGATACTGCTGCACATACATTTCTATGACATCTAGTACATCTATTTATCTTTGCAAATCATCATGACACTGACACGACTGACGTGTTTGTGTCACACACATGTAACACCCGTTATGCATTGGATGTCATCACCATATATGTGTGTCACCTCATTACAGTGTTCATACTCCATGTGAATGCTGTCTTGATGTGGGCATGTCTATTTGCCTACACTGGTGTTCTTACCTATCTGCACATGCCTGGATGTGTCCACGGTAATGCTGTTTACCTTGATGCTGTGTATATGTCACATATCAACACAGACACAGCCTTAATGGACTTGAGCAGTGACAATGCACACATACGCATGGACACCTGTACATGCATGTGTTTTTCCATATACATCTACACAGCACTGTACAGCTGTTCAACATCGTGCCACAGATCGCCTGTGTTGCACATGTGATAGACATGGGACAATGGCTAGTCGGACATCATTCACAGGGATTGTTATCAACCATAGAATGTACGGGCAAGGTTTCCTAGCTGTAACATACAGCCATTATGCCACCGTGAGGTGCATCAGTGCCACATTACTGATCCAGACAGTTGATACTACATCTAACATGCAGCCATCACACCATGTATGACTGGGATGACATGTGCAGCTGTGTTGGACAGGGTTGCATGGTTTGGCGGGAGTATGTCACATGTATGGCACAGGGATCTGTCCAGCATGTGGCAATCCTAGTATTAGGACGGTGGCTGTCCATGACGTATGCAGTACAGATCAGGATATGGACATGTAGCATGTCCATCATCATGGTGTAGCAAATGTCTTTATGAAAGGTAGGCAGCATGCTGCATAGTGGAGGTGAGGATTGTGAAGGCTGGTATCGCCCATCCATGCATGGCCATTACCCCTTAAAGGTGATATGTCATCCAATATTGGTCACCCCAGGGCTGTATATGCCTGTCCAATGAATCTCCGTGCTCATGGATGGCACCCTGTCATGACATAGGTACCTTGTATGACTACCTAAGGGGCGTGGAGACGTCACCAAGGCAGGGAGGTGTACTGCATAACAGCATCCTTTACACAGTGTCCATAATGTTGACCACAGCCTAGGTGATAGTTAATGGGTACAGGGATGTTCACCTAGTGGTGACAATGCTGATATCATCCATCAGAATGTGCACATATGTCACACACCTCACCCACACAGCCCATTCTGTATGTTGTTCACAACACTGACACAGCTATTCCTCATAGGTCATGGCCATTCACATCCTTACATACACAGATGCCTAACATTTGTCTGTGTGGTATGGGCTACAATGAGGGTGGAGTACAACACATTAACCCTGTTCTGCTGTAGCTGGCACTGGTGTGATATGCACATGTCAGTCTGGCACCTTTTGTAGTTGTGAGTCTGTCAACAGGCCACTGGTAGAACACTCCTGTGACATACAAAGGTATTTGTAATCATACATCCATACTGTCTTGTACATCTGTACTGCTAACATCTACAGTGATAATGGTTCATGGACATGCACACCATACTCAGCAGGGTTATAGTGCGGTGCCACCCATTATGACTGTCATCACCACTCGTGGGTTGATATTATCCAACACCCTATCTGTATTGTATGGTCATGCTAGGCACTTGTTCAGAACTTGTGAGCATGTCATGAGCTACTCGTTAATATAGCACCCATTCCACACCATTTCCCACAGGTACACTGGCTGTCCTAAACTTTCCAGCTTGCTTATGGTACAACAGCTGTTGTACACACGTAACGCACATATCCTGTGAGACATGGTTGTATATACAGGCATGTCCAACTGTCACGTACAAGTGCTATTGCCTGTCTATATGATGGATATGTCATACATGTGGCAATAGAGCGATTGTCTCATGTATACATTCAATGCTCACCTCCCAACATACGACACTACAGCCTGTGAGGGATGCACTTATGCAGCCCTGCTGGGGATAATGCTGTCACCAACCCTGACTGCACCTGACAGTCATGTGGGGATGTGTAACATTCGCAACACACCCCACTCATCACATAGTCTCACATGATCTCCACCACAGGCCACACATACGAGAACGACTTGTGCAGTACCTCTCCATACTCTGTGTAGGCAGCAGAGGCAGCCCCCATCACGGAACACAACATCACCAACTTATAGCCCACAGACTCATGTGTGCCCATCACATACAGCCAATAGGGTGTTATAACACACATAACACACCAGTCATAGGTGACTCTGTAGGCGGTCACACTGCAGTTCCACACAGCAGGCTACACAAGGTGATAGTCGCTTACACCTTGCTGTCGGGTAACTGGTTCTGCAACATAACCTATGCACCTATGCCACACCTCACCAGGTACAATGTGACTGTCATTCTCCATGTTAGTGTGACTGCCCTGAGATGCCACTTCACAGATGACGTGTGCAGGGACATGCAATAACTCACCAGTCTTGTAGCCCTGAAAGTGTGGGCCTAGCCCTGGGGAGCATTATGCATTCACCTGGACCCGATACCACTGTACAATGACTGACTGTGTCACTTCAACAGTTGCCTATGCTTCTGCTGTCATTCCACAGGCATCTGGTATCTGATGGATGTTTTATTCTGATGAAGTCTATGGATGAAAGCGGACAATAAACTAATGTACGCTATTTTCTGAGTTATTCAAGTTTGTTACCTTGCCTCTTCGTGGTATTTTATTTCAGTTACCAGGGTAGTTGATGATGGTACGGGAGTCCACACATCCTACATTGTCCTCTCATAGCCTTTCAGCACCATTCTCCATTCTGGTATTGACAACATACACATCCACCTGCACATCATACCCTATGTCTCAGGATGTTATGCAACGTGGCTCATGGACAGGACACACACAATGAGGTTAGCATACCATAGTGCCTACTGCATTTCAGTTACATTTGGCATACCACAGTCCTCGGTCATTGGACCCCTCATGTTCAGTATATGCTTCTTTGAGGTACAGGCTAGCACAGAGGGACTTTCCCTGCCTAGCTTTACAAACCCCTGCATACAAAGTGCCATGATTGATCCACCAGCTGATACTGACTCCATCCATACGGGTGTCACTGTGACAGATACCTGATATGAATATCATGGCCTCAAGCTGCATGACAAGGTGCATGAACATCACCTTTGCATTACACCATTCACCCACTATCACATAGGTGGTAGTCCCCTACATACATGTCACATTGTACATGTTTGTAGTACACACGTATGTCGCACCCACTCCTGTGGTTACCGTATTGCCACTGTGGCGTGGATATCCTTCTACATGGCCACACTTATCTGTACTGGGTGTGTAGCTGGTACATAGGCACCCATTGTACCTCTGAACTCAAGACTTCTACACACATTCAAGGGTACACCACCCCATTTAGGGTGTACCTTACCCAATAGCTACAGCTTTACATATCACACCATTAACACACCATGACGTTTATTGAGCTCCAACAGTTAAAGTATGCAGCTGAACTACGGACACCACGTCTGTACACATTTGCATACTACATACTCAGGGGTGACCTCTGCTGAACAGACAGAGCCCATGTCCACAACAATATTAATGGATATACTCCACATACGTGACATAAGCAAAAGCCACTGTGAGCAACATGCTCATGGATATGTGCACACGCAACAATGAGTGGGATGTGCTTGAGGGTTACATTCCCAAACCGGACACTCACCATGCTTTGGAACATGAGTCCTATGTACATCACGCAGGGACACTCAGTAGCACTGTTCATGTGATACCTCCCTTGGTGGTTGGGAGACACATGTACACCAGGGATCACTGCAGTGGCTGTACTGTGAAGAGGTGCAGGTAACACATGGCTCTGCTGTTCACAGGACACTACCCTAGAGAGGTGCCACTGGTGTGATCCCTATAGTTGTGCTTACACATGGACTTGCCAGACTGCATAGTACCCCACTATGAACCTGTGAAGCTATTACGTGTCATTTGTGCATGGTTACTTAGTAGCCCTTCCATTTAGATTAGCTACCATGCTATTGCAATGTCCCGTGCCTACAAGCCATATGTATCCAGTTATTGTACATGGCAATAGACAATACCTTTGGTATACACGATATGCCTGTTATGCTGTGTAGAATATCTGACATATCTACCTACATTACTATAC
This sequence comes from Protopterus annectens, assembly GCF_019279795.1. NCBI lineage: Eukaryota > Metazoa > Chordata > Ceratodontiformes > Protopteridae > Protopterus > Protopterus annectens. The sequence continues at coordinate 591,843,946 of NC_056735.1, read as the reverse complement.
ATTACACATATTTCACATAGCATCCCATAATGCAAAGCATACTTGTACAGTGGGACCACCTTAGACATGTCATTGTCGTTATATGCCCATACACATGCCTACTGTGACAGTATATCAACATATACTATCCCCTGCTATGGCACATACTTGTTGGACATACCCTACCACTGACGGCAGGTTGTAAGGATTTGTTCTGTTTAAAGCCCTCATGTAGCATCCCATGTGGTGTCTGTGATGTGTACCTTGTGGCCCACTGCTGGACGCACAGTTTCTACATGCGTTAGTATGCTCAGCAAGACATCACTACATAAATACCTTTTCCCACTTTATGCATTGCGGACACTTTTAATTAATGCAAACCAGGCTATACATACAATAAATAATTAGTAAAAAATATGCTATACATAAACGTACATACCGAGTGTTCTACATATCTTGTTATCATTAGGGACTTTCGTCTCTATCTCTCTCACACTGCTTAAACAGGTATTTTGTATGAGCATAAGGTTTGAATGTCTGGCAAGTCATCCTTATATATGTCGATACCTATAACATGTGGTTTCCTCCCGCCAATTGGTGTTCCTGAGTGACTAATTACTTGCATATCAGCTGTGCAGCTACTCCATTCACCAATTACGTGGCAACAGTGGGGTATAATTGAATTCTCCACTTGGGCGTTGCCCATTTGCCCTACCTTCGGGGAGACGGCCTGTATTGTGTTTTGTTATGTGTAATTGCAACTGCTATGCATAGAGACAATTATACTTTGGATTCATGTACCCGTGGATTGTGTGTGACTGCTAGAGTATGTGGTTCAACATGTGGGTGTATCTGTCATCCCAACATCTGATAATGGACTATTGCAAACAAAACCTGTAACATCGCCGTTTGTTCCATTATATAACGGCTGCAATTTTGCATGGCACCTTTAATTGTGTCTCTCACAAGGTATGTTGATGGTTCTGCAGATGTAATTGACTGATTGGATGTTTGTGCTGTTATTACAGTCTGTATTGCTATGGTTTCTAGTGTGGGGGATGTCGGTGGGTGTACGTAGCATATACAGATTTGTGGGGCTTGCATTTCTACATATTCCAGATATATGTGTGTGGGCCCCTTTCCTAATTAAAGAGCTATCAGTTAGGAGACTTATGTTACGGGATTGTACATTGGGCCGTTGTTAATTGGTTTTTATATAGTATGCAAGTGAGGTTGCTACTTCCATACCTCCAGAATTGCAGCGATATGTAAACGGATATGTCTAAATGACAGCTATCCCGTGTATTTCTGTCCCAGATATTTGCAGTCATTGCGGTTGTGTTGGTAACACATCCTCTTTGCCATGGGTTGCCACCTTTTCATATGGCCATTGTTGGACACTTGTGGGACGCACAGCGGTGTTTACAGGCCAACACATAGCCATGGTCAGTACACAGGTTAGCACACACTTTTATCCTCAATATATACCTATTGTGGGACTTTGGCTACTTATCATATTGCATGTAGCATTTACGTTTCTTACATACAGGCATAACTATTTAATGCAACTATTACATTATATATGGGACATATTAATGTCCTACAATCCCGGACATTTGCCCTTTGTAATGATTTATGTCAGGACACACCTGCCCAGGGAGGGGCTGTCCCTCCTAATGTGGGACAGGTGGTAACCGTTTGCCAACGGCTAGCTATACCCACACCTACCGTAATGATCTACCTCCGAGTTGGCACTAACAGACACATGATGCGGACACACACACACATTACAGTCACACGGGGATGCACACGGCACCCTCAACACACACATACACAGACTACAAAACTCACAAACACAGTTGAACACAGTACCTACGTGGACCGCAACACCGGCAGTGGTAACTAAATGTCCCTTCATATCATCATACTATTACTCACGGTTGTACTGTTCCGGTACTGTGTTCTTTCGGTCTTTCAGCCTCGTGGTTATGCATGTCGGTATGTTACACATTCCATAGTTGGCGGTATCCTATTTATTTGTACCTCCGAGGTGTTATGAATGTCGTTGACCTATCTATATATATTTGCAGATATCGCTGAATCCGTATATATCAACATATATCACTCTATCGCCCTTTCTATCTGTATTACATATATGTATATATGTGTACATATATGTATATATGTGTACATATATATATATATATATATATATATATATATATATATATATATATATATATATATATATATCTGACGGGGAAAGTGACAGGCATGCTACACCTTTCATTGTGTACTTGTTGATGTATACTGTTTCCTGGACTCCGCACATTTGTGTCTGTTCCTGTCACATTACACACCTGCCATAGGTTAGGGTTACCAGCTGTCCCACTCTGTGAGGGACAGTCCCTTTTTGGGCAGTTGTGTCCTGCATAATATTTGTAAACATGGCAAAGGTTCTGAGATTTTGGAACATATTTATTTCCTATAGTTTATGTAATAGTTGCATGAAACAGTTATTCTGTATCTGAACCACCTATATGTTCTAGAAACAGAATAAGTAAGTAAACGTTACAAGGATGAGCTTTTATCTAGGCAAAACAGTGAAGTTTTCAATTTTGTACTGGCCAGGTGTATGTGTCGGCCTGCAGACATCTGACGTATGTCCCACATTGGTCATTTGAAGAGGTGGCAACCCTACCATAGGTACATCTTGGCTAGAAATAGTATTAGGTGATTCTATACATGATTGCATGTTCTACTCCTGGCAGTGGTCGTTTTACCCTTCAGAGCAGGCGCTATTAGTACAGGGGTGATAAATGCTGGTTTTACCTGTTCTGGACATCATTGACCGTGATCTGCGCGATATTCGGTGAAGCTTATCCCTGTTTCACGCATATCCATATAGTCATATTTAAACGTCACTCACCAGCAGTGGGCAATGCATATTCCCGCTAATGTGTGCTGCACATATGATCTGATGACCTGCATCTGACATGCATTACTCGTGCCTTTGGGATTACGTTACATCCCTTGCAGGATGTGGGACCGGGAATATGCATGACGGTCACTGCATTTAACACATGGCCATCTGGGATTTGTACACGTGTTATGTCGTTTTGTACGTGGAGTATACTACGGCTGTTACTCCATACTGCACTCGCATGGGTAACTCAGTTAGTTTACATATTGCTGAGTCCAGTTAATGGTATGTCCATGTGATGTTTACTGGACGTGCTCCGGCATTGGGTATGTATATCACAGTGAGCCACACACGATACTGTGCTACACCTTCAAACGACTGTAGGTGGAGCATGCTGGGGTGATGAATACCTGTCATGGGTACACCCCATGCCTTGACACAACATCCATGATTATATTATGTGGAGCCCCTCATTAACGCAGCAGGGTCTCCGTGCTGAGTGTGTGCATAACAGTGCTTACACACATGTGCTCCCACAATTGCCTTTGCTCCACTAAGCGACAGTTGGTTACTCGATGTTGTGGTGATAGCGGACACTGTTTGCCCCGTTTGGTGTATGGCCTCTGACAATCGGCCGTGTACCTACCGATATACCACCATATGCTGATAGGCGCATGTACTGTTCAGGTGTTGATATTCCGTGTTCTGATAGCTGTTGTGTGTACAATGTTTGAGGGCTGCCTATGTATGATTCACACAGTGGGCCACCTATACATTGCAATTTACAGGTGGTCGTGTTTGTGTGCCATCCATTTTACTGTGTGTGCAGGTGGAGTGGTGTGTCAATCTGTAGGGGCCTACACTGTCAGAGTATGTGCTATACGTTCCCTCTTTGCCAAGGCATAGGCATATTGGGCACGCCTCCATCTGCTTACTGGGGCTGACACAGTGTGTTCATGGTCTGAATCCCTCTGTGCCTGTGATGGTCTTGGCAATTGCGGTGGGCTATGAGGGCCTTCACCATTTTGTCCCTGCTGCAGCTGTTTCCGCAGGATCATATTATGTAGCACGGCACATACTATGATGATGTGGGCACATGTGCCTGGAGAGTACTGCAAGGCTCCACCAGATGTGTCCAAGCACTGGAACCATGATTTCAGCATCCCGAACACACGCTCTATGATGATTCTGGTTTGTGCGTGTGCCTCATTATGGCATTCTTGCATGGGTCTGTGTGCATTTTTGATGGGAGTCTTCATCCATGGCTCCAGTGCATAGCTAGCATCCCCCACAAGGTGGCCATGTGGGATGTCCCCCCTGACAAATACCTGATACAGCTGTGAGGCATGCCAGATATGGGAGTCATGGTAGCTTCCAGGGCTGCCAGCACACATGTCCATGACAATGCCCTGGGCATTGCACATGACCTGGCAGTTGATGGAGTGGAATCCCTTGCGGTTTATGTAGCGCCTACCATGCTCACCGGGTGGTGACTTGATTTGTATGTGCATGCAGTCTATCACACCCAGTACCTCCTGGTAGTGTGCCACATGGTGGAAGTGACGCATATTGCTGGCCAACTCCTCCTGTGCTCGGGGGAAGTATATATGCTCATTGGCATGTGGTAACATGGCATCCAGGAACTGGTGTAGTACCCTGGATGCTGATGCCTGTGAGATCCCCATTATATCTCCAGTTTGCCTTTGAAAGGTACCTGTGGCTAGTATTTGCAAGCTTACACATACCTTCATGTCCACTGGGATGGGTTCCCCTCTGCTGTTTCTGGTTCTCAGGCGTGGCCAGCACAGCTCCACTATTTGCTGTAGGATGTCCCTGTCCACCCTGTGATATTCTACTATCTCCAGATCATGTAGCCCCTGGTAGGTTACCCTTGGTCTGAACACTCTTCTCCACCTCTGGGGCCTGCAGTGGTTGTCGGCATCATCCTCCACAACACCGTCAGTCTCTAACACATGCTGATGAATCACAGCTATGGCAACTCCCAACATGTACATTTTAAAAGTTCCCCATGTGTTTACACCTATGGTGCAGTGTTTGAGAATACACAGGTGTGTGTATGGTGCTTTCACACTTTATACTATTGTGCTGTGAACACCGATGATGTCATAGGGTGTGTATGTATGATCGTAGCTACAGGGTATCTTATGTGCCTTACTACCGGAACTACTATTCATAGGTTCATAGGTTCATACTAGGCTATCTGCCCGAAATCATTTACAAGCCTAGCCCATAGTTTTGTGGCTTACGCCACCCCTTTAGTATGGGGAACTATACCCATTATTTTGCTGTGCCTCTGTTGAGCAGTGACACTGAGGTAATCCCTGGGGTATATCTGCGATCTCCCATCCATTGGTCAAGATTTCTCTTGAACAAGGCCAGCGAGGTGCTCTGCCTCACATATACCGGGATTTTATTCCACAGCATAGGGAGTCTTTGGGTGATGAATCTATCCCTCCAGCACGTCCTATTAATAGCCGTGTCGAGGTTTAAGTCTCGGGCCGTTGTGGCTCTGACGGATCTAGATTTTTTGAGGTGAAGCATATTCATTAAATCTGGGTTTGACATGGCCTTGTATGTTAGGCAAAGGTCACCTCTGAGCAAGCGTGGCGACTGAATAGAGCTGGAGTTCTTTCAGTCAGGCAGCATAGGACAGATGTTTGAGACCCTTTATCCTTTTGGTGAGGAACTTTGTGGCCTCTCCAGCTGCTGCAAGTGTCGGGTCAGATACATTCGAATGGGGCATTGTACTCAATCATTGGTCTGATGAGTGATGAGTATAGGAGACTATGACCTCCTTGATCTAGATGAGAATCCTTCATGATAAGGTGGGCAATGTAGAAGGTCTTCCTAACTACTTTAGCTACATGGGTGTCGAATGACAGACTACTATCAACCTGGGTCCCCAGGTCCCTGATAACTTCTTCTGTGCTCAGTGGATTGCCACCTATTTGGTAGCTAGGGGTAACCTTGTTTTTCCCAGGTATGACTATGCATTTTTGGCATTTAACTTTAGGCCATGGCTCTGGCACCAGTTATCCGTTTTGTGAGACCCTTCTGAAGGATATCTGTGTCAGATGTGTTTTCTACTATGGCCAGTTTGCAGTCATCTGCAAACTTTGTCAGCCATAACCCTCCTGTGTTTGCTTGTACTGGAAAAGTAGATGCCAAACAAGAGTGGCCCAGGACTGAGCCCTGTGGTACACCACTTGTGACAGGCTTTGAGTCTGACATGGCGCCAGCAACTCTGACCCTGTGGGTTCTGTCACTCAGCCAGTTTGCAACCCATCTTGTGATGTATGGGTTAACATTTAAGCTGATGAGTTTTTCAATGATACCCGAGTGGGGTATTGTATCGAAGGCCTTCGCCAGATCAAGGTAGGCTGTATGGACTGCCTTTCCTCATCAATGGCTTTGGTGACTGTTTCAAAAAGTCAACCAAGTTTAGAAGGCATGATCTGCCTTTGACAAAGCCAAACTGGGATGGATCCAAAGTCTGCAAATTCCCTATGTCTTTATTTATGAGGTCCATTATGATCCTCTCCATGGCTTTGCAGATAAGGCTTGTCAAGCTAATGGGCCGGTAATTTCCAGGGTTGGTGGAGGCACCGCCTTTGTGAAGTGGGACCACAGTTGCAGTGTGCCACTCCTGGGTGCGTGGGTAATCCAGAGGTAAGACTATGATTAAACAGCTGTCCTAGCTGTGGGTTTAATTCCTCATTGAGTTCGTGCAGCACACAGCCGTGGACACCACCAGGTCCCATGGATGCTGTGTTTTTTGCTTTGGAGAGAGCAGTTCTCACTTGGGCGTTGGAGATGTTTGGGGGGCTGCAATCGCTTGGTATAGATATCTCCTTTTGGGGAGGGGAGAAGTTTGCCCTGAACCTGTCAGCCAGTATGTTGGCAATGTCTGTAGGATCAGTAATCTTCACATCATTTTGAACTAGTTCTGAGCATATCTGGGAGTTTCCTCCCAGGTTTCTAACATAGCTAAAGAAGGCCTTTTATTGTGGTGCCTTTGGTGTTGAATTAAATATGGCTGACGTGGATTACATCTTGACCTTCCCTTTACATCTCTGCACGTTCCACCTACCATTTTCTGGCATGCATCCTGCAGCCTGCTTTCATTTGTACTTTCCTAGACCTGGCGTATCTTGCGTAATGTGTGCTATTGCCGGTCTACTGTCGGTTTGCTTTGCTCTGCTATGACAGATCTCCTATCTTTGCAATCCAATGCCTCCCCTCCTTTCTTTGCATTCCAATGCCTCCCCTATCCTGTTTTGCAGGTTTCTGCGAGCAGACTTGTCAGCTGCCGTCGATTGGCCTCCGTGAGTTGATTGGTGTTGATTGCTCATTAGTACTCCAATTACCCTACTTCAGCATTTCCTTCTTTTCTTCCCCTGACCTTCCTGTTTGTGCTATTGTTCACAGCGTGTGCATCTGCTTACTGGGTTTCTGGCATGTTTTCATTCCCGTACACATGCGCTTTTGGGCACCATGTGTGCTTTCAGCTAAACGATTCTATACCTTCCTCCCCACCCCTGTCCTGCAGCTTTGCTTAGCAACGGCCAGACCAGATTTGCATTGCTCCAATGTGCTTACTTCTACGGTGGCACACCCCTCTGCTGCTGTCATGTATCTTCTCTGAGCCACTCCTCAGTGTTATAGTGCTGCGCCGTATGGTACAACCTTCATCCGGCGGGACATTTGCGATTCGGTATTATCTGCCTCATTTGCATGGCATTGACTACTAATTCATAGTTACCGCACCGAACACTGTCGCAGGCCCTTAGCAACCCTTGCACCTTGGTTGTGGTGTTCCATGCCTACCATTGTGTATTATGGTGTAAACCTGATTTGTATTACATTGCGATTTTATGACATTTTTATATAATTTCTTTATGTTCTGGTTTGCGCTCACATGCCCTGCGGTTGTACTGTGCGTTACTGTGGACATGACATTAAATGTTGTTTTTTAGGTGTTGTGCATCTTTTCTTATGCCATTGGCTGTGTATTTTGCCATTGGCATATGTTAACTTTGTAATACATGAGTCTGGTCCGCTTCCATAGCTCCGATGTTCTGTTTGGGAAAATGTAAACCGTGTTTTTTGGTTTACATTTCCGTGGGCTTACGCTACACCTGCACCACTTCATGAATCACTATCTGCCTTCATTTGCATGGTGCGACACTGCGCATGGGGTGATTAGCATACCTATGCCGAGGGCTGCGCAGTTCTGGTGTACGCCGGTAGTGCACATGGTATTGGATCATACCTGAATCGCTCGACGGCCATATTTGGCATTATTCCACCTACGCTATGCCTGCGCCTGGCGCAAGCTTCATGAATCCCGGGGATTATGTATAATTATCCTTATACTGTTATTTTTTATTAAAAATTGAGTTTAACGGTGTTAATAAAATTTGGAGTTTGTTGGAGTAGAACCCTATTGTGGCCATTAACTTACACTTGTTGCCACAGGGAGAGCTAAGCACAAAGTACATTTTTTGCACTCAGTTCTGTGTATTAGTGCAGACCACTGCACAATTCCACTTAGCGTGTTTACACAATGGATGTCAAAATATATAACAGTGTATCTTTTCTTGAAATTGATAATTCCTACTTATTGTCTGTAGGCGTTATGTGTGCATGCCGAACACAGCACAATGTCAGCAAGTTTGCACAATAGAAGGCAAAAGATGTAACGATGTATCTTTTGTGAAAGTTACAATATATCTTTTTCATCTGCAGCATTATTGTGTTTGTGCAAAGGTGAGCAATGCGCAAACAAGACAGACAAAGCCAAAAATGCATTATTATTGTAAGAACTGTTTATTAATTTTTATCATTAATAGAAAAATGTGGGACTTGAACCACAATCGAGATATCCTATGTGCTGTGTGATTTTTTTGTGTTTACCAGGTATAATACATACACAGTTGATTCACAGCTCTAATTTATGCTGTTCTTATCATAGAAGCAACTTCTGTTAATTTTAAAAATATTTATACATTTCACTGTATTTTCACTGAGACGTGTGCCATGCAAAATAAATAAATAAATAAATAATTACAAATTAAATTTTAACACGTTATAGATTTTTACACAACTCTGGAGTTTAACTATCATACTAATGGACCTACAAAACATACTCGGAGTGTTTTACATCTCTTTGCCACAGAAACAATTTTGCAGCAGAAGTGAAGTTTGGAACATAACAAATTGTCACTGGATGACCTTGGTATGAATAGAGTGGGGCTGGATGTAGGGAGATAGGTAAGTTAGGTTGTATGGTTAGGGAGTGGGTAGAAAAGAGTTAATTAAGTTGGGAGCTGATGGAGGAAGTGAGGTAATGCATAGGGGTGGATCTTAGGGGGTGGTTTAGGGGATTTTTCAGGTTAAGTGTTGAATTCAGGGCTGTGTTACAAATGTCTATGTTTGCCCATACCTTACCTGGATAGAAGGATGTTTCTCTGTTCACCTGTGAGAGAGGGGAGCTTTGAGCAGCCTATCTGTCCCTGGAGGAATGGTTTCAGCCCAGGAATTAGCAGTTTATTGGCCATTTTGGGCTAACTTCTATCTCTTTCATTTCCCTGCTATAAATACCGCATTTGCCCAGTTTTGCAAGCCAGGCAGCGCCAGTTAGCTAGGGTATAACTATTCCCGGCTCCACAATGCCTCCTCTTCAATTTTTCCCTTGGAACTAGACAAACTTTCAACATAAGCACTCAAGCCATTCATTTCTCAGCCGAGCACTTGCTCAAAACTCATAGCAAGCACTTATAAACCCTAGCACTAGACCTTCCTATACTTTACAGAAGGACAAGGCTCTCTATTCAACCTTACCAGCCATTCAGTAAAACAGTTCACTGTACCTATCCAGGTATGTCCAAAGGGCAGTTTCAGGCATACTCTCCAGTCCAACTCGTGAATCTGGGCATTTTGAGGCAATGTTACAACTGCCTCATGTACACAGACAGCCCTCTCCTCCTACCACCAAACACTAATACATGTGACAGATGCAATTATACAGCCAAACTGGAGGCTAAGCTCTCTCAACCCAAGGCTGGATCAGACAGTCAAGAGGAGAAGAGAAATACTTGCAGCACACCACCAGTCTCACATACACCCATTAAACAAGCACTAGCAAAAAACACACATAAATACACAAAAACATACTTGGAGACTCTAAATAAAAATTTGCAAAACCAACAGAGACCTCCAAAGCAAACATCCAAGCAACCTCCAACCCTCAACACAAATCATAAATCACATACTTCACAAAATCAGTGCGCCATGCAATCACAGACCTTAAGGCAAAATTACATACTAGTAATAGGTGACTCTATAGTCAGGCACATGGACGTCCCACTCACTAGGCTGAATAAGGAGAAGGTTACTCTTAGCTGCCTGTCGGGTGCCAGGATCCACCACATAACACAAGCACTCAGGTCACTCCAGAACAAGTACAAATACCACTCTGTCATTGTCCATGTTGGTGTGAATGACCTGAGCCATACCCCCTGTACTACATGAAAAGATACATGGAAGAGCTCTATGATCTTGAAGCCAGGCCGGTATGACCCTGACCCTGAGTAGCATCCTGCCCTCACCAAGAATGATACCACAGTATAAAGAAAAAATTATCAGTTTCAACAATTGGATAAGTTTCTGGTGTCATTCAAAGGGGATCCAGTGTCTGTCTGCCTGGAATGACATGCTTGACAAGCCACACTGCTTTGCTAGAGATGGCTTGCACCTGTCACCCTTAGTCTTTCAAATACTGGCCAAGGCTCTTGCCACTCCCATAGTGCCTTTTTTAGGCAAGGCTCAAAAGACAAACCCACCGTCATAAATAACACAAGTAACAAAAAACTGCGGATGATGCTACTCAATGCCAGAAGTCTATACCTCAAAATGCACGCACTCGAGGCACTCCTCACTATGGAACAAATTGATATATGTGCAGTAACAGAAACCTGGTTTAAGGATCCAGAGAGCACCCCAGCACTATTAGGCTACAACTCATACCATACATTTCAGCCACAGAACCCGGACAGAAATACAAAAGGCGGGGACGTATCCATATTCATTAAGGATACTCACACCTCCAGGTTACTGGCACAGCACGATGCTTCAGAGATCATCCACGTGCAACTAACAATGGGCAAAACTACAATTCAAATTGTAGCTTGCTACAGATCACCCACCATGTCCCATTTCCCCCATTCTGCATTTCTGGAAACACTGGGAAATATAAAGGTCCTACCAAACACCCTAATATTGGGTGATTTCAATTACCCAAACATTAATTGGGAGAACTACTCAAGTACTAACTCCCTTGCCCAACATTTCCTAGAATTTATAAACTCAAATGCCCTGGATCAACTGGTCAACACTCCCACCAAAGGTGACAACATATTGGACCTGGTCATCACCAACATGGGTGACCAATGCTCCAAACAGGAGGTCAACCCCTCACTGGTTAGATGTGACCATAAACAAATCACTTTGGATATCAACATTCTGTCCTCAGCCCGAACAAGGAAACCGCGATGAAAAACTTTTCAAAAGCAAACTTCACGTTACTTAAGACCAAAGTGAAAAGTTTCAAAGCCCCCATGCTAAAGGATAATGCTGTCCAAGCTGCAAAATCCTTTACTAATGCATTCTATGGGCACCAACAAGAATGCTTGGATCGTGCTATCCCAAGCAAAACCAAGACTCACTCTTCCAAGAAAAGGAAACCAGTATGGCGGACTCCTGCCATAAACAAGCTATACAATAGAAGGAGGAAACTAGTACAGAAAAGAGTAAAATCCAAAGAAAGGAAGACATCCCTGATCAGTATATCAGCAAGAAACTATGATCCCTCATAAAATCATCCAAGGTGAGTTTCGAAAGAAAAATTGCCAAGGACTCCAAAGACAACTACAAGGCATTCTTTAGCTATGTCAAGAATCTAAGTGGCAATGCTCATATCTGCTCAGAGTTAGTGCAGAATGGTACAAAATACACTGAACTGAACGATATTACCAACATTTTGGCAGACAGGTTCAGCGCAAACTTCACCCCCCTCTCACCCCCAAAAGGGCCCATAACCATACCAGAAGAATGTAGAGCTCCTGAAATAACAGACTCTCAGGTTAAAACAGCCCTCTCCACAGCCAAAAACACAGCATCAATGGGACCAGATGGAGTCCCAGGCTGTGTCCTACATGAGCTCAAAGATGAACTAACCCCTCACCTAAACACACTGTTCAAACTCAGCCTCTCCACAGTTTACTTACCCATAGAGTGGTGCACAGCAACAGTTATTCCACTTAACAAAGGTGGAGCCACAAAAGACCCCGGGAACTATCGCCCTATAAGCCTGACTAGCTTGGTCCACAAGGCTATGGAGCGTGTCATCATGGAACTCATTAACAGAGACATTGGGAACCTCCAAACACTGGACCCTACCCAGTTCAGCTTTGTTAAGGGCAGACCATGCCTCCTAAACCTGGTGGACTTCTTTGAGACAGTTACCAAGGCTATAGACAAGGGGAAGGTGGTACACACAGCCTACCTAGACCTCGCAAATGCCTTTCACACCATTCTGGTATTATAGACAAGCTCACCAGCCTGAACATAAATCCCTATGTCACAAGATGGGTTGCCAACTGGCTCACAGACAGAACCCACATGGTAAGAGTTGCAGTTGCTACGTCTGACTCTAAACCTGTTACAAGTGGCATTCCCCAGGGCTCAGTCCTAGAAACCCTCCTGTTCGGCATATACTTCTCAGAGGTACAGGCAAGCACAGAAAGACTATGGCTGACCAAGTTCGCAGACAACTGCAAACTAGGGGCTATAAATGACTCTCCGGCTGACACAGACATCCACCAAAAGGGTCTCACTGAGTCGGACATCTGGTGTCAAAGTCATGGCCTCAAGCTAAATGCCAAAAAGTGCATAGTCATTTCATTTGGAAAAAAACAAAGTACCCACAAACTACCACATAGTTGGTAGTCCCCTAAATACGGAAGACATAATTAGGGATCTGGGGACCCAAGTAGATAGTAAACTCTCCTTTGATAATCAAATTGCCAAAGTGGTTAGAAAATCCTTCTACATGGCACACCATATCACAAAAGGGTTCGCATCCAGATCAAAATAGGTCATTGTGCCCCTCTACTCATCGGTCATCAGACCCATCATAGAATACAGTGCCCCATTTGGGATGTATCTTACAAGAAACCTGCAACAGTTGGAAAGACCACAGAAGTACCCCACCAAGAGAATCATTGGCCTCAAACAGATGCCCTATGCAGCTTGACTGAAGAAGCCCCAGTTGTACTCGGTTGCATATCGCCTACTCAGAGGTGAGCTCTGCCTGACATACAAGGCCATGTTCAACCCAGAACCGATGGACATGCTCCACCTAAAGAAAAGCTTATCCCCTCAAGCCACATGCTCTAGGGATCTGAACCTCACCACAACAATAAATAAGACATGCTGGAGTGATAGATTCCTGTCACAGAGACTTCCCATGCTTTGGAATAAGATTCCAATCTACATTAGGCAGAGCTCCTGTGGTGTGTGGAAAGAGATTGTGGGTGATTCAGAGGGGTAGAGTGCATGGTTTGATATTTACTTCAGCAGGTTGTAAAGGCTTGATGGATGAGCAATTGAATTTGATTATGGGAAGGGCTCTTCGTAGTGGTGATTTAGAAGGGAATATATTTTCTTCTCATTCTTTTAAGATGGGTAGGGCATCAAACTTAGTTAAGGAAGGAAGTTATATAGAAGTCATCAAGAGGGTGGGAAGGTGGTTTTTCAATGCCTTTTTGTCTTATATTAAGTACCTTGGTGGTAGGCTTTGTTTGCAATTTTTTTTTAGGTAACAGAAGGATGATCATCTTGGGTCATTCTTTTATCTTTTGGGCAGATAGGCATGCAGCAATTAGACACAGTGGAATGAAATTGGGGCTGGACCATTTTGGATGGAAGGTCATTTGGCATGGTGTTAGAGGGTTAATGTGGAGCAAGATATTGCAGGTATTTATTGAGCTACAGAGTCAATGGGGGGTTGCTGCAGGTTTTGTTGATTCATTTAGGGGTGAATGACTTAGGTAAGATTCCAAAAAGGCTGTTGGTATATCACATTTTTGAGGATGTGTTAGCATTAAGGAGGATGTATCCATCTTTGATTTTAATATAGTCTGAGATTATTCTATGGTTGGTGTGGAGAGAGGAAAGGAATTTTGTGGCAATGGAGAGAGCTCAGAGGTATGTTAATTTTATGTTGGTAAAATGTTTGAAATACATTGGGATGCATACGATATGGCATGTGGAGTTTGAAAGTAGGGACCCTGTATGGTATAGGTCAGATGGAGTTCATCTCAATGAATTTGGGCTTGATTTATTTAATCTAAACCTGGGCTTGAAGGTGGAGGATCTATTGAAAAGTTGTATGGTCAAAGGGGGAACAGCCATTTTGGCTGGTGAGTGGAGAAGAGGGTCAGGCTTGATCCTCTTCTGTCCCCCTCAGTAGGATATTTGGAATTGTGGTGGTGATTTGATGGCGGATGACTTGGAATGGAATTATGGAATTGATGATATTAAGGTGAGCGGGGACCCTGCCTTTATGATTACTATGATAAGTGAGCAAGTGAGGGACGCTGCTTATCCAAGGGTGAGCAGGTGTGCTGCCCTTATGTTTACTATATTATTTGTTGGAATGTTTGATCTGTGTGGCTCAATAAAGTTTAATGTTTGTTTTTCATTTTCATTACAATAAAGGTCGTCAAATGTCTATGGATGCCTGTGTTGTTTTATTAGGACTGTGACAAGTGAAGTTTGGAACAGACGAATTTGTCATGGGATGACGTTGGTATGAATAGAGTGGGGGGGAGCTGGATGTAGGGAGATAGGTAAGTTAGGTCGTATGGGTAGGGAGTGGGTAGGAAAGAGTTAAAATGGGCATCAGAGAAATAGCGTCATTTAAGCCAGGCAACTTCAGGGCATTTAATCTTAATTGCCAGGTTGTCTCTAGAGCTCCAACCTTGTTGTTGATATCACAACCCCTTTCACCCATGGTTACCCGGCCTATAATAAAGAATGTAAACTTCTTAAAATGCTTACACATTTTTGAATGTAAAAAAAGTGCATTATGTTCATCCTTTCTATTAATACATCTCAGATGTTCTGAAATTCTGTCACACAGCCTCCTGATGGTTTTACCCACATAAAATCCATCACATGAAATGCATGAAGCAACATAAACAATATTTTTGGTGTTACAATTACATATCCCTGGACATGGAATTGTATATTTAAATCCATAAAGACATAAGTATGGTCCCTCACTTATATATCTACAATATTTACACATGGCACATTTCTTCATACAAGATTTTCTTCCAGTGTTAATTTCTCTTTCAAGTATACCCTTTATGTTGTTCCCTCTACTATAAACTATTGATGGTTCAGGTCCTAAAATAACTTTAATGTTGTCACTAAGACAAAACTTCCAGACATTTCTCAAACTTGTCACCAATTCCTGAGCTCTATCATTATATTTAAGTATAAGATTGGCACCTAATTTTTCTAAGTTATTCTCACTCTTTGTGATAGGCGCCGTGTTCCGTATAATGGGGGTGTAACAGGTTTCCTTTTTTCTCAAAATCTCTCTTTTTATGTTTAATAATAGTTTGAGCGGATACCCCTATCCAAGAACATTCCTATTAACTTGTATAATTATTTTTTAAAGGTTGAGTTGCCATTAACCAATCTAGATGTTCTCACCATTTGGCCCTTAATAATGCCTTTCCTTTGGTGATAGGGGTGACAACTATCAAAGTGTAGTAATGAGTTGGAATATGATTCCTTTCTATAAATGTTACTACATAAACCTTGACTTGTTTTTTTGATAGTTATATCCAAAAAAATAATCTCCTCATTGTACCATACGTGTGTAAATTTAAAAAACTCTGTTCTAGTGTTTAAATAGTCAATAAACTCTATAACAGAGGTTCCATCCCCTTTTCATAATATTAATATATCATCTAAAAATCTGTTGTATGACAGTATCTTGTCTTTATATTCAGATGTAAAAATGTACAATTCCTCCCAGGCAAGTAATACTAAATTAGAAAATACTGGGGCACATTTGGCTCCCATTGCTACACCCGTTAGTTGTTGGTAAATTTCTTCTTCAAAACTGATGAAATTGTTCTTCAAGACCATTTCCATAAGATCTATGAGCAAATGAATTCTATTTTTGCCCATCTTCTTACTTTTTGAGAGACAGTGCCATGAATCTCTCAAAATATATCCAGCTTCTTCAACTACTATTTTAGACCAAGTGTCCACAAAGGAAGCAAGGGGCTCTGTCTTAGAGCCACTAGCTGCAACTATCAGTCTAAATGGAGGGTTGCTCACCTATTTGTGGACCTTGGGAATGCCAAACATAACTGGCAAAGTTGGAAATTTTACTAATAAGTAGTTGAATTCTATTTCATTAATCACCCCCTGGAAAAGTGCATCCTGAAGAAATAGGTCTATCTTTAGATAAGCTCTATGTAGTTCATTTTTTGATGTTCTCCTATAAGTAGTCTCATCATTAAGGATATTAATCATCCTACTCAAGTAATCCATTCTAGTCATAATCACCATCCCCCTACCCTTGTCTGGTTTCATAAACCTATATTGGCTGTTTTGAGATAATTTTTTTCAAAAACAACCTTTCTTCCTTTCTTAAATTGTCCTTCACACTTTTTTCCTGTGATAATATTCTTCCAAAATCTGTATCCACGCATCTCTCTAAAGTAGAAACCTCGGAATTTGGTGGCGGGATGAATGTACTACTTTTCTTAAGGGGCATAATCATTCCTGTCCCAATAGTATTTCCTTTGTCGTAAGAAAAAAAAACATTTTAAAATTTAACTGTCTCATATACATTTTAAGATCAATCAGAACTTGCGCAATGTCTAACCTATAGGTTGGTATGAAATGTATACCCTTACTTAATAAATCAAAGTGGACATCTCCTATCTCCATATCAGTATAGTTGTAAATAAAAAAACTTTCTCTTGCACACTTTACAACTCTCTAGTGTGTTGTTGATAGTGGGAAATGTAATTTCCTCAGAGTCACTAAAAATCAACCAAGAACTGTTGTCAGTTGAACATTCATTGTGTAAATAACTTCCAAAAAATTGTTGCTCATGTACCAAATCATGCATTTGATTACCATTCACTCCTGTAAACTGAACAATACTAGCATTACAAACATTTAAAACTTTTTTGGAAGACACTCATCAATTTATTTAAAGGAACATCTCTCTCCATCGTAGGCATTAATAACCCCTTCTGTACCACCTCCCCCCATGACCTTTCCAGTACTGGTGTTGAACATTCCTGCCTCTTTGTACCTTGTTTAACAGTCACTCCGATCTCCTTAATTCGGTCTGGTGTTCTAAAAAACATTCATCACAGTCAGTATTTTCATCTACTTTATTGTGTTCAACAAAATCAGCTCGATTGTCAATCATAGAAATGTTAGTTTTTTGCTGTTTAGTGCCCGGTGGATAGGCACAATTATTCTTGTAGTCAAGAGTGTCTCTGTTGAGCTTTTTGTGTTTAGTGGTAAGATTTTTGTTAACAAAGGTCTCTACACTCTTTAATACTTTATCAAAACTGTCTTTTTGTTGAGAAAACAGTAAATCACTTGTAATACTAACATTGAGGCTATTAATTTCTTCCTGCAATTTTACAAGTTTAGTCTCATTGTTGTTAATGATAATAGTCAACATTTCCATACCTGTTTTATTAAACAGTGAAATTAGTTCACAGTGTGCTGCAGTACCTGTTTCTACTCTTATCGGGAGTTTCCACAACCGCAAACCTTGTGGTACTTGATTCAAAGCCAATGATTTTTTCAAAAACAAGTTATCAAGTTGAATGGCTCTGAATTTAATACATAATTTTTCAAAACTGAAGATTTGTTCTCTTAGAGTGGGTAACGATCTTCTCGCCTCCTTCAGGCCTGAGAAGTTAGCCTCAAACACCGGTTCCTGAAACCACTGTTTGAAATCACGTGGTCTCATAACACTACCCTGATTGATGTTCCCTGCCGGTGGTGTTCCATTCTGATTTTGTTGCCTTGCCACAGCATTGCTGTAGGAAGTAGATGGAACATTGCCATTCAATGCTCCACTGTTAATAGGTGAATGTAGAGTAAAGAGTTCCATCTGGGAGTGATGTATCAGAACCATGAGAATAGTACATGTCAAACTGTTTATTACGCAGGTTAAACTTTCACAGTTAAGACCACTTCATCAGGCATGAAAAGCAGATGCCAAGGAAAAACGTGTATGCATTTATATATATATATATATATATATATATATATATATATATATATATATATATATTCATCATAGTAAAAGTTGATTGGTCAAACAAATAACATTTTAAAGAAAAAGTATCAAACTTACATGAGAATTCTAAAAGCATAAATAAAGATTTATATACGAAGCATAAAACTCATTTATATCAACTTTGCAGAAATTTTAATTCTGGTTTTACTGTATAAGTCTCATTCACACCTTGTAGATCGAAAGCTCTGAAACATAAAATCCATTTATTTTCTTGCCTTTCTGATATGTTAATCCTATAACCCCCTTTAAGATACATAGGAATAGTTTCTAATATCTGAAATGTGAAAGTATGGGTATTGTCAGTGCTGTGTATATGTTCATATAATGAATTAGCTTCTACCTTTCTGTTGACCTATGACTACTAATCCGATTTTTAAAATTTTGGTTCATTTTTCCCACATAAAAAGTAGGACACGTAGTGCATCTAGCCATGTATATTAAATCTTTGGTATCACAATGTCCATATGGTTGTGCATAGAATATGTTATTTGTAAGTGGATGAATAAATATTTCCTCTGTATAAATATGTTTACAAAATAGACAGTTGTTACACTTGTAAGTATGTCTTTTATTCATGTTTTGAGCCATATTTTCAGGAGAACTTTAGTTCAGGAACCTGAGATAGTATGGGACAATACTTTTTAACTATGTTTTTAACATTAATTTCATTCTAATCATAAGTTAAAAAGATATCTACAACCTGTGTCATTCAGTTATTTCTCTTTTTGATGGTGTTAAGAAAGATGAGTGGATACATAGTATCCCTTTCACTTCTCCTAACACCCTCAGACAGCACCCTTTGCAAATGATGATAATCTTGCCATATCCTTGATTATTCTATCTTTTGGATTCAGGGATACATAAGTCTTTTGTCTGACGCACAGGGTACATAGCTTACTGAGTGCTTAGTATATATATATATATATATATATATATATATATATATATATATATATGTGTGTGTGTGTGTGTGTGTGTGTGTGTGTGTGTGTGTGTGTGTGTGTGTGTGTGTGTTTCTGATGCTGTTTTGAAATGTGTACTGCTTTCTTACAGGATTTTGCACTGTGTGTATCTTTGATGCGTGAGGGCTATACGTTGACTGAGACTATATCTATTGACATAAGTCAGTCCTGTCACATATTGGTGTCATTCCTGTAAAAGTCATCCACCTTCTACTTAGTTACATCAGCAAGTAACAGTATGTAAGGATCTGCCATTAATTTGTGTTCTTAGCCATTTATTTTCCTATTCCTTGTTCAGCACATACCTTGATAGTCCAGCAGTTACAAGTTTTTTAATTCAGGGCTGAGTATGTGTCATGAGTATGTGTCATGCTAGCAGTACACAGCCATTACATGGGTAAGTAAAGGATGTGAACATTGGCTAGTATCAATTTTACTGTATGTAAGTGCATAGATTGAAAGTTGTACCCCTTAGGTGGGTGAACATGTGTGCTATCTGTTGCCTCCTGGCCAGGGCGAGACATTCTGAGCACACTTACATCTACTGACACCCACAGTGGTTGGTGGTTCCCCCTCTGACTTTTCACCTACATGTGGCTATGGTGACCTTGACAGTGGTGGTGGGATGTGTGCCCTTTACCCTAGGTGCTCCTGGTGAAGCTGTTTTCTCAGGATAATATTATGAAGGATAGCACTGTGAAAATTTTAGCACAAATACAGGGACTGTACTACAGGGCTCCCTCTGATTTATCTAGGCACTGGAACTGTGCCTTCAGCAGTTCAAACACATGCTCTGTGATATTTACTGTTAGATCGTGTTCCTCATTATAGCATTCTTCAGTGGGTGTGTGTACATTTCTGATAGGCTTCATCACCCATGGTTTGAATGTATAGCCTGCATCACGCATTAAATGACCTTATGAGATATCCCCCCAAGAAAACCTTTGATAGAGTTGAGAGTTGTGCCAGATATGGGAGTCATGGTAACTGCCAGGTTTACCAGCACCCACACACATTCAGGATGATTCTCTTAGCATTACACATAACCTGGTAGTTAATGGAGTGGAAACCTTTTTTCTTTAAGTTCACCCATCTCTGTTCCCTGACTGGTGATCTGATCTCAATGCATGTGCAGTCTATGTCACCCAACACTTCAGGGAAGTGAGCTACAGGGTTGAAATTGTACATGGTTGTAGCTCTGTCCTCAGGTGGACTGGGAAAATGTATGTAGTCACTGGCATGTTGTAGCATAAAATTCAGGAACTGATGGAAATTCCTGGATGCTGATGCCTATGACACCCTCAGCATATTCCTGCTAGTCTCTGAAAGGTTCCTGTAGCTAATATTCTAAATTATATGCATACTTTAGTCTCCACAGGCATTGGCTCCCCTTGTTTTGCCTGTACAGTCCTTCGAGGATGACAGTGGTTGCACAGTTCCTGTAGTATGTCTCTATCCACCCTGAAGCCCTCTACAATTTTCTCCTCATGCACATTATGAAAAGTTAAATGGGGTCTAAACACCTTTTGCCTTCTTGGCCAAGGTCTATTAACAGCAGTGTACCATAAACTTGGGCCTGTTGCACAAACACATGCAGTAGACCAACAGCAGCCCCTAACATTCTTTCTGTGTAGAGTAGTTTCCATGGCTGTATTCCAATAAGTTTTGGAAGTCAAGGCCAAAACCTGTACTGAGTGTACACAATTACTTTATAGCTTGTTGAAGTAGATCCTCCATCTTGGATTGATTGATTTGCATACAATTCAGCTGCATATGCTATAATTAGGATGCTATGATGTTTACAGTGTTTGCGTGGCTCAACTCTCCATGTAGATTCAATTAATGAAAACAAATCAGCGTACTATTATGTGAGTGTCATGCCACAATGTGCACATGGTTTTATCACACTGCTTAGGCTTCATTGAATCCAACCCAATGTCTATAAAAGCAAGATGCATCACATGGATTCATATGTAAGTAATATTGTGAATGCATCTAAAGAAAAGCATTTGGATTTTTGTCTTTCTTTAGCTTTAGACTTAACTTTTCAAAGATATGATGCCTGGGTTACAGGTTGATTTTGAAGGGCAAATATCCTCATTTGGGAAATTATGATGCAAAACTGGAGACTTTTTTTTTCCACAGGAAAAATGATTATTTAAGTTACTGAGTCAATAAGTTGTTAAATGGGGAAACAACTACAACTGTTAAGTTTTCAGATTATCTAAGACACCTTCCACATCATTTAACAGGGAAGAACAACATGAAAATTCTGATGAGTAACATTAGAAATACCTGTAGTAAATGTATTTACTGGGACAGTCTGACTTGGAGCAAAGCCAATTTTCAGCAGAGGCTTGGGGGGAAATGCTCCAGATGCATGTCTTTGTAATATGGAAGGAAACTGGAGCACCTGGAAAAAACCCACATGAACACAGGAAGAACATGCAGACTCCACACATAAGGCACTCCAGCCAAGATTCAAACCAGAGAACCTCTTGCTGTGAGGTGACAATGCTACTGCTGCACCACTGTGCCATCCTGGAGCAAGCTTAATTTCATGATGGGAAATTAAAAGATT
Source organism: Protopterus annectens (assembly GCF_019279795.1). NCBI lineage: Eukaryota > Metazoa > Chordata > Ceratodontiformes > Protopteridae > Protopterus > Protopterus annectens. The sequence goes on along the minus strand of NC_056735.1, from coordinate 591,822,059 downwards.
AACATATAACCAGTATAACTGAAAGATGACTTAAAGGCATTTCTGGTTTCTTTGATTCTAAAATATGTTTGTTATCAGAAAATCAAAACAAATTAGATTGGTGAATGGATATTAATATTAGTTAGTAAAAAACTAATATCATCTATTGAATTAATTTGGTCAGATACATAATTTATTGGAGCCATAGCTCTCAACCTCACAGCACAACACATCTAGACAATGCCAAAAATAATAGGGGGACAACACCCCAGAAATAGGTACACATTTCAGATATTGCTGTTATAAACTTGCTAGAATAAAAGGCCATTTTTTGAAGGATATGAAGTCTGAAACTCAAATGAATGTCGTTATTTAGTGAATTCAGTCCTCATTGGTTTGCCATAGAAAATCTAAAAAAATCACAAATTTTATGAAGAACAAGCCAAAAATATCAGGCAAAAATCTGGACATTCTGTAAAAACAGGATAGGTGAGAGGTGTGATTGGAGCTAATATCCAGAGGATTTAGAAAATTGTTACAGCAGTAGATGTTTACAGAAATGCTAAGTTAAATGAAGATGAAAGACAAGAAATTTAAGAACATGTTTTTTTTTGCAAATCTAGCGAACCATACATCCTAAATTTCCACAGCACATCTTGGCTAACTTATACTTCATTGAATAAAATGGGAAAGGAATTGCAATAAATTATCATTATGGAGTCAAACATTCAACATGCAAATTTCCCAAACAGAGGAAATAAAATTGTAGATATTTTTGGACTACATCTATTATGTCAGCTTTTTGCATAAAACCCTTCCTTCCCTTGGTTCTTCACATCATGAAAGTATAATAGTATTAGGTCTGGAAAGAGTAAGGAGTACCATAATAAAATTGTAAAATGTTTTTAAATGTTATTTTCATCTTATAAACTGGAATTGAATCATATAATAATAATAATTATAATGATAATAAAACATAATAATTATTATTATTATTATTATCATCATCAGCAGCATTTAGTTAGGCATTGTTTTAGAATAATATGTATTTTGTAATAGTTAGATACAGTCATTGTGTTAAAACTAGGAATCAGAAACAATTTTTTCAAGTACAATAAAATGATAAAAAAAGAAAAGTTATTGTAAATACATATGATGTACAAAAATTATATCATTAGGAAAGTGATACTGGCTAGCTTCAACTCATTTTGGAGAAGCGTTAGAATAAACAAAATCAGTTATGGAACTAAACTAGCTATAAATATTCATTTTAGCTGTAGGCTTTCATTCTAAATGCTCCAGTGACACTATAGGAATAGATGACACAATTGCATTTCCCCTTCTCTCTGCTTCATTCGTTTTAGCCATCCCAGTGCCTCTCTTGATTGCGGACTGCCTGTGCCTCCTTTCTTCCTAGTCTTCTTTTAGTGAAATTGGGCTTGCATGAATCCAAAGAGTATCTTTGGGGGATCAGTGCCAGCAACTGTTTCTGGTGTTGGGAGGTTATTATCACCTACCCTTAGTTCTGCACCTTTCCACTCCTGCATCATTCACTGACAACATCTGCGGAATGCTCTCTACTTGGATCATGCATCACCTCAGGGACTGTCTTCAACAAATGCCCTCTACCCTGTATAGGCACAACTATCCCTCCCTGTCTGCATCTCAAACACCAGGGCCAATAACTGAATCCATGTCATCCAGGTTGTAGTTAGGGCTTTATTCCTCTATGCCATAGTGCTGGTTGACACAATTGCATTTTTTTGTAATAATTGAGTCAAAGGAGCATTTTATAAATATTTATAGCTATAATGTTGTATTTTCATCAAGTCAGCCATCTAGTGTTTGTTATTATATATTTAGGGAAAGTTTAGATCATCTTACAGATTATTGTTAAACTTGTCAGTGACATTTAAGCTAAGATGAGATGAAACTACAATTGCTGTTCAGGTTCAAATAAAATCTTAGGTATAGTTTACTCTAAGTGCTACTGTATCAAAAATTATCACCTGTTGAGTACCTCTGAAGTCTGTGTATTATATCCCTTTTATAACTCCTTTTTTATGTTTTCCTGTAAACTGTCAATGGTAATTGTAAAGTATGGTGTTCATAAGTTACAGACAAATTGAAGCTGAATTGTGTTATTACAGAAATGGAAGGTCAATAGGATTTGCAAATTTTGTTGTTGTTGTCTTTCGGCTTTTCCCAGGTAGTGGTCGCCACAGCGGAACTCCGGTCTGCTAATGATTTGCAGTAGAATTTCACGGTGCCGAGTTGCCAGCTCGACACCCAACCTTCAACAATGGCACGCCCATTCACGCATGTCTTTCGGAATGCCACCCTACCGTGGGGAGGACATGTAGACTCCACACAGAAGGCACTCCCCGCACTCCAGCCGAGAATCAAACAGGAGAACCTCTTGCTGTGAGGCAACAATGCTACCGCTGCACCACTGCGGCTGTTGGATTTGCAAATTTTGTTGATAACTTAAAATAAATGTAGTTATTAATAGTTTCTGATTTAATACCAACAAGGTGTGATTATGCATTTTAATAATAAGCATATTACACGTATGGTATTAACAACTGCATTGCAGAGCAAATAGTGAATTATAATGACTGAGTTACCACAATTGTTAATAGATTTGACTTTTTTCTGGCAATGTCAAGAGGGAAGGTGTCTTTTGGCAAGATTTGTTCTATTATTACCATTGCTTTTGCTATAGGTGAGAGGCTCTTGGTGTCACTTTTAAAACGGCAGTTTGACCTTTGAATAAATATAATTGCAATTGTTGTAGGTATTCAAGACTATATGTAGTGTATGGAATGTCTCCAAAGGATAAACATGTATTCTGTATATTAGCTGCATATTAGGGGTAACCTGATCTACATATTATTTTTTTTTTTTCATTAGAAAAAGAGCTAGCTAACTTAAGGAGTAGTAACATAGTCTGATTACTGACAAATATAGCAAGCTAAAAAAATCTCATGATTATGGCTCATATTCAAAACCTATAAACATCTACCATTACAGTTATGTCTAGCTAAATAATCATTGCTTAAAAAATGAGTTAGATATTGTGGCTTGAAAGACAAGTTCAGGGTTAAGGTATCTGAACACAGGCCTCTTGACAGAAAATTACTGGCTCAAGACTTGCTGTTAATTGTGTTTATTAGTATATAAGGTACAAGAAGCAACATCTTGCTAATGTTACAAAATAAGGCTCACTGAAAATAATGAAAAAAATAAAAAGGGAAAACCTATTAATAAATATATGAATGATGCTATGTGTAGAAAATGTGAGAATGCACAGATGTGCATATACACATATGCAACTTCTCAAAAGTCTCAATGTAATAACAGCCATATTACAGAGGTTAAGGAAGATATAAAAACAGTCCTTCATTACAAAACATTTACTTATATTTCTCACCTACAAATTACTTAATCTAAAATGTACTTTCGCGCATCATCACATTTCATTATCATTATCAAGCTCATAGCGACAATGTCAGGGTTAGCCACCTAATGGTATAAAAATGGCTCTAGGTGATTTGGTTAATTTGACTAATTTCACCAAAAAATGGTCATGACTATTTTCAGCTGATAAATGGGTTGAGGACCTGGACTGCTCCAACTTAAGCCAGGGGCACATGCTAACAATAGAAGGAATCTTTGTGCCTTTATTGGCAAGGGTATGGTTGCCAGCATCCCTGGGTCAGTAATCTACTGGCTGACCACTGTCCAGTCCAAAAAATCTGCTGTATGCAGACAAAGTGACATTGCAAACTGACTTTGAACAAGAACTTCAGGAAATGATAAGGAAGGAATGGAACACAATGCAAAAGTGAATGCACATGGGATGAAACTGATCATAGGTAAGAAAGTTGTTGACCTGTATGCCCAGATCTCTCATCACAGACTCTGTGCTTAGGGTATCGCTATAGATGTGGTAGTTTGCAGGAACATCACCCTTGCTGAAGGAGATTACAATTCATTTTTTTGCATTAAGTTTAAGACTATGACTTTGGCACCAGTCATTAGTCTGTGTAAGACCTTCTTGCAGGATGTTGACATCACTAAGGGTTCAATCATCACTCCCAGTTTGCAGTCATCACGAAACTTTGTCAGCCACAGTCCTTTAGTTTTAGCCTGTACTTCAGAAAAGTAGATTCCAAACAGTAAGGGTCCCAGAATTAATATCTGTGGAATTCCAGTGGTTACAGGTCTGCTGGCGGAGGTGTTGTCCCCTGTTTTGACTGTATAAGTTCTATCAGTGAGCCGGTTTGCATCCCACCTGACAATATATTGGTCGATACCAAACTGGTTGAGTTTATCAATGATGCTTGAGTGGGGGATTGTGTCAAAGGCCTAGGCTAATAATAGGTAGGCCATATGCACATATTTGCCCTCATCTAGGGCTTTGATGACTGTCTCAAAGAAGTCCACCAAGTTTAACAGGCATGATCTCCCCTTGGCAAAACCAAACTGGGTGGGGTCAAGCATTTAGAGATTTCCTATATCTTTGTTAATAAGGTCCATGATGATTTCTTCTATGGCCTTGCAGATACGACTGGGCAGGCAAATGGGTCTATAGTTCCTGGGGTCCATAGATGCATCCTTTTGTGCAAAAGGATGATGGTAGCTGTTTTCCATTCTGCTGGGATGAAGCCATTACTTAGGCTGTGATTGAAAAGTCTGCCTAATGATGATGTTAATTCTTGTTTTAACCCATGTAGAACACAGCCTGGGATATTGTCCAGTCCTACAGATGCTGTGTATTTGGCCTTGAAGAGGGCATTTAAGACCCGGTCCTTGGAAAAACTAAGTGTGGGACAGGAGTTAGGGTTGGTTTGGGATATATGTGGTAGGGACAGGAAGTGAAGTTTTCACTGAACCTGTCTGCCAGCAGGTTTGCTATATCCATAGGTTCTGTATATGTAGTACCATTAACTATGAGTGCAGTGGAAATCTGGGCCTTATCTTTCAGGTTATGGATGTAACTAAAGAGTGCCTTGTGGTTATCCTTAGTTAGGAAAGCTAATTTGGATTAATATTTAGCTTTGGAGCACTTCAGTAGGAGACGTATTTGTTTAAGTTGAGGAGGGAGTGTTTCCAGATTTGAGCCCATTCCTTCCTACTCTTAGACAGCAATTTCTTCTCCTGATGTATAGCCTATTAATGGCAGTTGTCCACCAGGCAGGTTTGCTGTTCCTTGAAGATCTTGCTTTGGTTCTATCAGGTATGGCAGAGTCAATACAATTGTATAGGTGCTCATATAAAGCATTGGTGTATAACTCAGCATAGGTGTCTGTTTCAGCATTGGGGGGACAGGCTATGAAGCTATTTATGCTGTCACATAAGAGGTTGCAATCAGCCTTGGTGATGTTTTTAGTCTAGTTGGGGGGGGGGGGGTCTTGTGTTATAGTCACTTCTAGTGAGACTGATTTGTGGTCAGATCTCACTGAGGTTGGCCACACACTGGGGATGGTGCAGTGGTCCCTCATGTTGGTGAGCACCAGATCCAGGATGTCTTGAGCACCTTGTGGGTGTGTTAATGAAGGCCAGGAACCTTTAGGCAAGTGATTTAGAGCACATATAATTTACCCAGTCAATGGATGGGTAATTAAAGTCCCCCAAAACCAGTGCCAAAAAGTAGGCAAGGAAGGAGACAAGGTCAAAGCTCCTTTGATGCTTTTGCCTGTGATTGAGGAGCCATTTCAGAGGGTAGTTCTTGATATTGTAGGGTCTCTGAGTACCCCACATTCCACAGGGAAGAGGTAAATCCCAGTGGTAGTAGATTATGCTACCCTGAGGCAGAAGCTCTGTACTCCATTGAGGCAGAAGATGTGGCAAATGCTTTGTTGGAAATTGTCAGCAGGGTAGGTTTCCCAAAAGAAATACTGACTGACAGAGGTGCCAATTTTGTGTTAGAACTGCTGGCTTGTCTGTGTGAGGACTGTGGGTTGGAGAACCTAAAGACAACCTCATACCAACCCTAAAGGACTTATAGAGAGGTTAAACTCTACACTAAAGACCATGCTACAGGCATTTGCAGGCCAGTTTAAGAGAGAGTGGGACAAATATTTGCCCTGTCTGTTGTTTGCATACATAGGGATACCCCAATAATCCACAGATTTTTCACCATTTGATTTACTATATGGTCATAGAGTGAGAGGACCTTTAGATTTGACTCATGAGTGGGAGGGTGAGTGTGAATCTCACAAGGAGTCTGTTGTGGCATACCAGTATGTCCTAAACTTCACAACAAGGCTTAGGAAGATCATGGGTTTGGCCAAGGAGAACCTGACAAGAGACTAATAGTAGAAAAAGGTCTGGTATGACAGGGATGTTTGAGCCAGAGAATGTGCTGTGGGACAGCAGGTGATGGTTTTCATTCCTGTCAAACACAATAAGCTGCTGGCAACATGGGAGGGACTGTTCAAAGTGTTAAGGAAGGTCAGTGAAGGTCAGTGATTTTAACTACATTGTAGAACTGCTAGGCAGGAGGCAGGGGCACAAACTGTACCATGTTAACATGATGAAGCCTTATCATGATAGGGAGGCCCTTGTGTTGAGAATTTACAGAGGATGGCAGGAGGAGTCTGAGGGGATCAGGTGAGTGACCTCCTCTGTGAGGATCAGACTGACACCTCAGTGAAAAGGGTAACAATGTCCCAGAGGCTATCCCGTACCCAGGTTTGCAAATTCTGAGCAGTGTTACAGGAGTTTGGGGACATGTTCAATGGGAAACAAGGGTGCACCCACCTGGTGCAGCACCATGTGGATACAGGGCCCCAAATACCTATCAAGCAGGCCCCTTGCAGGATGCCTGAGCAAGTTAGACAGATTCTGAGGGAGGAAATACAGTAGATGTTGGAACTGAGAGTAATCCAGGAGTCCAGCAGTCCCTGGGCCACCCCAGTGGTGCTGATATCAAAGAAGGATGGCAGCACTAGGTTTTGTGTGGATGACAAAAGACTAAATAGTCACACAAAGTCAGATGCCTACCCCATGCCTAGGACAGATGAAGTCTTAGAGAAGATGGTGGGCGCTAAGTATCTGACCACTACTGATGTGACCAAGGGCTACTGGCAGGTATCCTTGATTCCCAACGCTAGAGAGAGGTCAGCCTTTGTGACTCCTTTCGGCTTGTATGAGTTCACAAAGATGCCCTTAGGGATGAAAAATGCTCCAGTGACTTTGCAGAGGCTAGTAGATCATATCCTCGCAGGAACAGGAGATTATGCCCTTGCTTACCTGCATGATATTGCCATCTACAGCCATTCATAGGTTCATAGGTTGGTACTAGGCTATCGGCCCTAGGGCCTATGCAAGCCTAGCCATAACAATTCCCTAGATATTTCTTCCCACAATATTTACTTCTCTGGGACCCTGTCTAGCAGGGCAACTGACATTATCCCTGGGGTGAATTTCCTATCTCCCATCTAATCATCAAGGTTCCTTTTGAAGAGGGCCAATGAGGTGCTCTGCTTAACATGTATGGGCAGTATATTCCAGAGTATGGGGAGTCTTTGTGTCAGGAACCTATCCCTCCAGCATGTTTTGTTTATTGTGATGACAAGGTTTAGATCCCTGGAGTGTGTGGTTCTGAGGGATTGGGATTTCTTTAAGTGGAGCATGTCCAACAGCTCAGGGTTTGACATGGCCTTGTATGTTAAGCATAGATCACCTCTGAGTAGACGATATGCTACAGAGTATAGCTGTAGTTTTTTTAGATGGTCAGCATATGCCATCTGCTTTAGGCCTGTGACTCTTTTAGTGAGGTATTTCTGTGGCCTTTCCAGCTGTTGCAGATGTCTTATGAGGTACATACCAAATGAGGCATTATACTCTATAATGGGTCTAATGAGGGATGAGTACAGTAGGACAATGACCTTTTTTCTGGAGGAAAAGCCCTTAGTGATGAGGTGCGCCACATAGAATGATTTTCTGACTGTTGTGGTGATGTGGTTATCGAAAGTGAGACCACTGTCCATCTGTGTCCCTAAGTCTCTCATCACACTTTCGATGTTTAGTGTCCTGCTACCTAAGTGGTAATTCATGGGTACATGTTTTTTTCCAAAGGGGATAACTATACATTTCTTGGCATTAGGCTTGAGCCCATTGCTCTGGCACCAGGCATCTGTTTCTGTAAGGCCCTTTTGTAGAATATCCACATCATTTGGGGATTCAATAATGGGTCCCAGTTTGCAGTCATTTGCAAACTTTGTTAGCCAGAGTCCCTTAGTTTTGGCCTGTACTTCAGAGAAGTAGATGCCAAACAAGAGTGGTCCCAGGACTGAACCCTGAGGTACTCTACTTGTCACTTGTCTGGAGCTGGATTTGGAGTTGGCTACTTTTACAGTCTGGGTTCTGTCAATAACCCAGTTGGCAACCCATTGTGTGACGTAGGGATTTATGCGCAGCTTAGTAAGTTTATCTATGATTCCAGAGTGGGGGATGGTGTCGAAGGCCTTGGCAAGGTCCAGATAGGCTGTGTGGACCGCCTTACCCTCGTCCACATCTCTGGAGACTGATTCGAAGAAGTCAATCAGATTCAGGAGACAAGATCGGCCCTTCACAAACCCAAACTGGGTGGGGTCCAGTGTTTGAAGGTTTCCAATGTCTTTGTTTATAAGTTCCATGATAATGCGTTCCATGCCCTTGCAGATCAGGCTTGTCAGAGTGATGGGGCGTTAGTTCCCGGGATCCAAGGTGGATCCTCCCTTGTGGATTGGGATAACTGTAGCTGTACGCCACTCAGTGGGCACGAAGCCTGAGGTGAGGCTATGATTAAACATGACACTTAGGTATGGTGCAGTTCATTTTGTAGTTCATGTAGTACACAGCCTGGGATGTCATCTGGTCCCATGGATGCTGTATTCCTAGCTTTGGAGAGTGTGGTTTCTACCTGTGTGGCCGTGATTATCAGAATTTGGCAATCTTTTGGTATTGAGATGGGCCCTTTAGGGGGTGAGAAGGGGGTGAAGCTGGCACTAAATCGATCTGCCAGGATATTGGCAATATCCTTAGGATCAGTATATTTAATGCCATTCTGTTGTAACTCAGAGCAGATCTGAGCATTGCCATTTAGATTCTTGACATAACTATAGAATGCCTTCTGGTTGTCTTTGGAATCTTTGGCAATTTTATTTTCGTAACTAGCTTTTGAGGATTTTATGAGGGATCTCAGCTTCTTACTGAGGCTGGTGAGGGAGTTTTTTGCATCCTGGGATTTTCCTCTCTTTTGCAACAGTTTCTTCCTTCTGTTGTATAGTTTGTTTATAGCAGGGGACCACCAGATTGACTTCCTTTTTTTGGAGAAGAGCATCTTGGTTCTATTTGGGATGGCATGATTCATGCACGAGTGGATGTGCTCGTACAGTGCCTTAGTGTAGGATTCTGCAGTCGAACTTCCAGATCCAATCTGCATTGGTGTTGTGAAGTTTGTCACTTCTGACTTCAGTAGCTTGAAGTTGGAGAAGTTTTTTAAGGAGGTTTCCTTACTGGGTGGTGGGGGTGGGATGTGGATGTCAAGGGTGATTTGCTTATGGTCAGACCTGACCAATGAGGGGGTGACCACTGGTGTGGAGCATCTATCTCCCATGTTGGTAATGACCAGGTCTAGGATATTGGAGCCCCTGGTGGGACAATGGATTAGTTGATCCAGAACATTGGAATTTATGAATTCCAAGAACCGTTGGGAAAAGGAGTTGGTACCTGAGTAGTTTTCCCAATTAATGGCAGTGTAGTTAAAATCACCCAGTATTGGTTGTATCTTAATATTTTCCAGTATGTTTAGAAAGGTGTAGTGAGAATCTTGGGGCATGGTGGGGGATCTGTAGCAAGCTACAGTTTGGATTGCAGTCTTACCTAGTGTTAGTTGCACCTCTAGAATTTCAGATGCATTGTGTTGGGCAACTAGCCTGGAGGTTTGAACATCCTTAATGAATATGGACACTCCTCCACCTTTAGTGTTTTGGTCCTGGTTTTGTGGCCAAAAAGTGCGGTAAGAATTGTAGCCTGGTATTGCAGGGGTGCTCTCTGGAGCCTTGAACCAGGTCTCAGTTACTGCACAGATATCGATGTTCTCCATTTTTAGGAGTGCCTCGAGAGAGTGCATTTTGAGGTTTAGACTTCTAGCATTGAGTAGCATTACCTTCAGATTTTGCATGCTTCTATCTGTTATGGTGGTGGTTTTATCCTTTGAACCTTGCCTAAAAAAGACACTATAGGGGTGGCAAGAGCTTTAGCCAGTAACCTGAATCCCAGGGGTGACAGGTGCAGACCATCTCTGGCAAAGCATCGTGGTTTGTCAATCATGTATTCCCAGGCAGACAAATATTGAATCCCCTTTGAATGACACCAGAAGCTTAGCCAATTGTTGAAGTCAATCATTTTATCCTTATACTATGGTATCATTCTGGGCGAAGGCAGGATGCTACTAAGAGCTAGGGTCATATCTGTCTGTGTCACATGATCCAAGAGCTCTTCCAGGTCTTTTTTCATGTAGTCCAGGGAGGTACGTCTCAAGTCATTCACTCCAGCATGGACAATGACAGAGTTGTATTTGTACTTGCTGTGGAGTGACTTGAGTGTATGCGTTATTTGGCAGATCCTGGCAGCCGATAGGCAGCTGACTGTAATTTTCTCCTTGTTCAGTCTGGTGAGTGGGACATCAGTGTGCCTGACTATAGAGTCACATATGACTAAAGTGTTGGGTACATTGTCTTGCCTTAGGGGCTGTTGTTGGTTGGTACACTGGTGTTGTGAGTTATGTGTCACTTTGGTTGTGACTGGTGTTTTTTTGCATTTCGGCTTCGGAGGTCCTTGTTGCTTGGGCAGGTTAATGTTAATGGCCTCCGCATATGTGGGTTTAGTGTTGCTATGTGTGGGTGTTGATGTTGTGGGTTTTGAAGGGATATGAGTTGCTTGAGGTGTGATGCAGGCGTTAACCTTCTCCTCTTAACTGTCTAGCACAATCTTGGCCAGAGAGAGCTTTGCTTCCAGTTTGGCTATGTAAGTGCATCCCTCGCAGGTTGTAGTGTTGGGTGGTAGGAGGAGAGGATTGCCTGTGTACATGAGGCAGTTGCCGCATTGCCCCATTATGCCCAGATTCACCAGGTGGTCAGGAGAAATCACCGGAAGCTGACCCTTGGACATGCCTGTTTAGGTGCTTTTTTGTAAAGTTTAAGAACTGCTTTCCCTTACCTTTGCAAGGTACTTTCTAATTATAAGCTGTTTAGTGCCTATGATTAATTTCTCCTTATTGACAAGGAGAGCTGAGTGCTTGCATCTGTTTCTGGCTTCCTAGTGCTTTCCAGCATGTTCTAGAGCAAGTGCTAGTCACATGGGTTCAGATTTTAGTGCTACTACTGAGAAACCAGCTAGTTTTAAGGGACAATTTGAAAAGCAAACTTTCTGGCACCTGGAATAGTTTAACTGTAGCCTCGCAGTGCTGTACGATGTGAACAATGTACAAACACACGCTTTTTTAAGCCAGGAAGTTGAAAGGGATGGAAATCAGCCCAAAAGGCTAATAAAATTACAATTTCAGAGCTGGAAACCACTCCTCTAGTGTTAGATAGAAAGTACAATGCTCACCAGTCCCACTGGTAGGCAGTAAGACTTCACTCTACCAAAGCAAGGCCTGGATAGCTCTGAGCACAGTAAATAAAGTCCTGAGACAAGCAAAGCCTGGGATATGGGCTGGCTAGAAAAGGTGGGAAATGAGCAAACAAGATAGTATTTTTATTTCTTTTTTTTTTTGTTGAGCTCCTTCAGCAAGGCATGGAAGTGCTGGGCAGACTGCAAAATGCAGGATTGACCATTAAGCCTAGAAAGTGTCAGGTGGGTATATCAGGTGGGTATGTCAGAGGTCTCCTACCTGGAACATATGATGGGGGAATGGTAAGATCAGGCCAGAACTTGCACAGGTGGAAGTTATTCAGACACGGCCTGCCTCTGTTACCAAAAATCAGGTGAGGGCATTCTTAGGGACAGTAGGGTACTATAGAAAGCTTGTTCCCAATTATAGTACAATAGCTGCTCCCCTCAAAGACCTGACAATGTAAAACAGGCCACATAAGATAGTGTGGACTGCAGCATGTGGTAGACATTCCAGAAGCTTAAAGGAGCTTTAGGAGGCCCCCCCCCCGTGTTAGCCAATCCAGATTACAACAAATAAATTGTTGTGCAGGTTGATGCTTCAAACCATGGGATACTGGCTCTACATAGCCAGGTTAAATCAGAAGGAGAAAAGCACCCAGTGGTATATCTCAGCCATAAACTCTAACCTATGGAAGAATGTTATGCAGCTTTAGAAAATGAATGTCTAGCCATAGTATGGGCACTGCAGAAACTTCAACCTTATCTGTATGGAAGGAAATTTACTGTATTTACAGACCATGATCCCTTATCATGGCTGCATAGAGCCAGCCGTCAAAATGCCAAGTTATTAAGGTGGAGCTTAGACTTGCAGGCATATGACATGACAATGCAACAATGTAGTGGGGTCAGCAATGCTAATGCAGATGGGATCTCAAGTCAGGCAATGGGGTAACATATTCTCAGAGAGATATATTTCTCTCAAGTCACATTTCTCATGGGCTACTTGAAAACTAGCTTGAGTCTTCAAAGTGGGGGGGTATGATGACAGGAGGTACTGCCAGCCATGCCATGAGAAGTACGACAGTGGATGTATGACTTGTGCCAGCACAGCTAGCTGGAATTTTGTAAATAATTATATATAATTTATATATCAAACTGATTTGTACAGATGCTTGTGCTGAAAATGTATGTGATGTCCGCAATCTGAGTCAGTAATCAAGGACCCTGAATCCTCACCACTGACACTGGAGATGGACATGCACTTGAATACAAATGGACACATTCAGTATTTCCAGATTCAGACCTCTCTGCATCAAGCACAGTTTCCCTTAAAAGCACATGGGGCACACACTCAGCCTGGGGTATGGGTGTCTCTATCTGCCTCTCCCCAGGTCCTCAATAAGGCCCCCCAATGGCACTGTGAAACCAGTGCATCATGTCCCATCTCCAAGTAGCTTACACAGACACTCTTTGAGACTTAATTTTCACACACACACACACACACACACACACACACACACACACACACACACACACACACACACACACACAAAACACATACCTGTGAAAGGCTTGCACAGACTAACCACTCTACCTACTTTGCCCAAACCATAAGGTAGAGTCACTCCCACCAGTCAGTTACTATAAGACTCTTAAAAGAGTACCCAGTCATGATGAGTGAACTTAATATTATTACAAATGGCTGTAGTTGACCAAGACACCTAGGCCTTCTGGAGTGGTCCACAAAGTGTCACCAAATGAATATGTGCAAATACTCTCAATGCTTAAATATTTTTTAAAAGGGCCATCCACAATGAAATGTTTAAATATATTTAATACTCAATAATAAAAGAACAATAAAATAGTAAATATATATTTACAGTAAACCACAGAGTTCAAATCACAGGAAATATTGAAAATAACATTGATAGACAGACACATACAAATAAATAAAAAACAGTCTCTAAACTAAGCTTAACTATATTCCTGACTGAATCTAGGAGAATTACTGTTCCTTAGTAACTTACTTGATAGAGCAAGGCACAATGAAATAAATGAGCGGTCTTTCTAGTCGGGTTCCCCAAAACAGAATACTCATTACTTGGCTACTTGTAAAATATAATATCCAAGATGTCTTGCAGAATGACCCCATCTGGTCACCTGAGTCTAGGTTCTCACAGCATCCTCCCTTGAAGCTGAGACAGGAATTTAGCATAGACGGCTATAATACACATCTAAATGTTTATGGTATTGCCGTGGGCTTCCCTTCTTTTTACTGAGCTAATGAACAAAGGCTTCTTCCAGTCCCACCATTTCCGGTCCTATTATTTTTCTTAAAGGGAGCTAGCTGGTTAACCTCTGCTGTCCCAATATCCTCTATTAAAACATATACATTTAATTTAGTTACAATAATACATGTAATTTCCTTTCATTCCAGCAGGGTACACTGTTGATACATTTTAACACAAGCAAACCTCACAACTGCATTTTCAGCACAAGCATCTGTACAAATCAGTCTGATATACAAATGACATACCATTATTTGCAAAATTCCGGTTAACTGTGCTGACACAAATCATACATCCACTGCCCTACTTCTTCTGGCATTGCTGGCAGTACCTTCTATCGTCACACTGACAAACACAGAATAAGTCAAAAATTAACTGTGACTTTATTATTCCAACTAAAACGAAGCAGGAGACTATATGAATTGAAGCAGATTTACTCTGAAATTCTGCTGACTAATTTATTGCCAGGTAACTTAATGACCATACTATACATCCAGACAGTTTATCATAAGGTAAGATGCAAAACATCTTTCACTTTTAAAAGTGTTTTATAGATGGTCTAATTTTCATGTAACTCTGATACATATACTCCTTTAACATGAGTTTATTATTACTGAAGACTAAATGAAAGGCTCCATATCCATTAACTCTAATTTACTGCAAATTCAGTGTTATATATGTGGATCTTCTGTACCTTGCTGACAATAACTCAGGGGCAACAGTTATATAATTTGCAAAAAGAACAATCTCAATCTGCTAGGATGTTGGCAATATTGGTCGGTTCAGTGTATTTTGTGCCATTCTGCACTAACTCCGAGCAGATCTGAGAATTGCCACTTAGAATCTTGACATAGCTAAAGAATGCATTGTGGTTATCTTTGGAGTCCTTTGCAATTTTTCTTTCAAAGCTAGCCTTGGATGATTTTATGAGGGATCATAATTTCTTGCTGATACTGATCAGGGATGTATTCCCTTCTTGAGATTTTACTCTTTTCTGTACTAGTTTCCTTCTTCTATTGTATAGCCTTTCATGGCAGGGGTCCACCAGACTGGTTTCCTTTTCTTGGAGGAGTGAGTCTTGGCTTTGCTTGGGATAGCATGATCCATGCATTCTTGTAGGTGCCCATAAAGTGCATTAGTAAAGGATTTTGCAGCTTGGGCAGTGTTATCCTTTAGCATGGGGAATTTGAAACTTTTCATCTCGGTCTTAAGTAATGTGAAACTTGCTTTTGAAAAGTTTTTCATGATATCCAAAGTGATTTGTTTATTGTCACATCTAACCAGTGAGGGGTTGACCTCCTGTGTGGGGCATCGGTCGCCCATGTTGGTGATGATCAGGTCCAATATGTTGTCACCTTTGATGGGAGTGTTGACCAGTTGATCCAGGGCATTTGAATTTATAAATTCTAGGAAATGTTGGGCAAGGGAGTTAGTACTTGAGTAGTTCTCCCAATTAATGTTTGGGTAATTGAAATCACCCAATATTAGGGTGTTTGGTAGGACATTTATATCTTTCAGTGTTTCCAGAAATGTGGAATGGGGGTCCTGGGACATGGTGGGTGATCTGTAGCAAGCTACAATTTGAATTGCAGTTTTGCCCATTGTTAGTTGCACATGGATGATCTCTGAAGCATCGTGCTGTGCCAGTAACCTGGAGGTGTGAATATCCTTGATGAATATGGATACGCCCCTGCCTTTTGTATTTTTGCATGCATTTTGAGGTTTAGACTTCTGGCATTGAGTAGCATCTCCCTCAGTTTTTTGTACATGTGCTATTTATGGCAGTGGGTTTGTCTTTTGTGCCTTGCCTAAAAAAGGCACTATGGGGGTGGCAGGAGCCTTGGCCAGTATACGAAAGCCTAAAGGTGACAGGTGCAAGTCATCTCTAGCAAAGCAGCGTGGCTTGTTGAGCATATCATCCCAGGCTGACAGACACTGGATCCCCTTTGAATGACACCAGAAGCTAAGCCAATTGTTGAAACTGATATTTTTTTCTTTATACTGTGGTATCATTCTTGGTGAGGGCAGGATGCTACTCAGAGTCAGAGTCATACAGGCCTGGGCTACGTGATCAGAGAGCTCTTCTATGTCTCTTTTCATGTAGTCCAGGGAGGTATGGCTCAGTTCATTCACACCAACATGGACAATGACAGTCATATTTGTACTTGTTCTGGAGTGACCTGAGTGCTTGTGTTGTGTGGCGGATCCTGGCACCCGACAGGCAGCTAACAGTAACCTTCTCCTTGTTCAGCCTAGTGAGTGGGATGTCAGTGTGCGTGACTATAGAGTCACCTATAACTAGTGTGTTGGATATGTTATTTTGCCTTAAGGGCTGTGATTGTGTGGCACACTGGTTTTGTGAAGTATGTGTTTCATGGTTTGTGTTGGGGGGTGGAGGTTGCTTGTATGTCTGCTTTGTAGGTCTCTGTTGCATTTTCAGATTTTTATTTAGCGCCTCCAAGTATGTTTTCATGTATTTATGTGTGTTTTTTGCCAGTGCTGATTTCATAGGTCTATGTGAGACTGATGGTTTGATGAAAGTAATTCTCTTCTCCTCTTGACTGCCTGGTCCAGTCTTGGGTTGAGAGAGCTTAGCCTCCAGTTTGGCTGTATAATTGCATCTCTCGCATGTATTAATGTTTGGTGGTAGGAGGAGAGGGTTGTCTGTGTACATGAGGCAGTTGCAATATTGCCTCAAAATGCCCAGATTCACCAGTTGGACCGGAGAGTACACCTGAAACTGCCCTTTGGACATGCCTGGATATGTACAGTGAGCTGTTTTACTGATTGGCTGGTAAGGTCGTATAGAGAGCCTTGTCCTTCTCTACAGCATAGGGGGCTCTAGTGCTATGGTTTATTAGTGCTTGCTATGAGTTTTGAGCAAGTGCCGGGCTGAGAAGTTAATGGTTTCAGTGCTTAAGTAGAAAGTTTGTCTAGTTCCAAAGGAAAAATTGAAGAGTAGACTTTGTAGAGCCGGAAATAGTTATATCCTGGCTAACTGGAACTGCTCAGCATGCAAAACCATGCTAATGTGGGTTTTATAGCAGGGAAATGAAAGAGATAGAAATTAGCCCAAATGGCCAATAAACTACTCATTTCTGGGCTGAAATCACTCCTACAGGGACAGATAGCTCCCCTTTCTCACAGGTGAACAGGCAAACTTCCTTCTATCCAAGTAATGTATGGGCAAACACAGAAACTTGTAACACAGCCCTGAATTCAGCACTAAACTAAAAACTGGACTATACTAGTTTAGAAAGGCAGGAAAACAAGTATATATATATTTTTTTTTCAGTAAATAAAGCTATCCTACAACAATTCACACTGTTCTGTAATAGGCTCCCACTGCATGTGAAGTAGTGCTCCTCAATGACCCTGTTCAAGTGCAATCCTGAGTACTGGTTGGGTGATTGTAAAGTCATCTGTGGACTGGCACCTTAAAGTCATCTCTGGGCTGACACTGTCCTTCATTGACAGTGCCAGTTGGTGCTGCTCACAAAACACGTTCTGTTAAAAACAACATCCAACTATGCTCAATAATGGTTCTTATGTTTTTACACAGGTAGGCTTCTAAAGACCCTAGTGCTATTTCACTAGTAGCATCATATCAACCTATAAAGCAATGTACCTATGCAGGCCTCACAACCTGTTGAAAACAACATGCCCTGCTGATGTTATCTACTATAAGTTCACCTACACTCTTGTCTGAAACAAACTTGTACCATGGTGCTTGCATAATGTTCTAATGTTCTGTGCTCTGCAGCCTGTGTACTTAGATAGGCAGTGGTTCTGTTCTTACTGCAGTCGAGTGTGTGTGTGTGTGTGTGTGTGTGTGTGTGTGTGTGTGTGTGTGTGTGTGCGCGCATGCTTGGTGCGTGCGTGTGCATCTGGAAAGCAGATCAGGCATGTGCATCCCACAGTTACTTCTCCAATTTTATGGATTGCCAGCATTTTTATACTTACTCATGCCTACGCATCCATTTTATACAGGCCTCCTAACCTCTTGAGTCGCACATGGCCTGTTGATGTCATTGACTATAAGTTCATCTGCACTCCTGTATAAATCAGACTTGAGCTGTGACACTTGAAATAAGTGCTGTCTTCTGTAGTCTGTGCACTTAGGTAGGGGTGCTGTACTCACTACAATCAACTGTGTGTGTGTGTGTGTGTGTGTGTGTGTGTGTGTGTGTGTGTGTGTGTGTGTGTGTGTGTGTGTGTGTGTGTGTGTGTGTGTGTGTATCTAAACAGCAGAGTTGACATGTATATCCTACAGTTAGTTCTCGAATTATATGGATTAGTAGTTTGATACTTGCTCATTCCTACACATCCATTTCATACAAGGCTCCCAACGTCTTGTCTCCCACATTATCTGCTGATGTCGTCTACTATAAATTCACCCGCACTTCTGTATAAGTCATATTTGGGCTGTGGTGCTTGCAATAAGTAATGTGTTCTATATTCTATACACTGTCTACTTAGATAGGGTTTTTGTTCTTATTGTAGTCAACTGGGTGTGTATGAGCTATTGCTTGTCATTACAGAGAGCATTTTACACCAGCATGTGGGACCCTGTAATCTTCTCCTCAACAGACATTGCTGATGCCATCAGCTATATCAGATTTTTGGATATGCAGTACTCCCACCATTGCAGGGTCAGGCAGATGTCACTTCATCCTATACAATAAAATTTACAGTGACATGGCTTTCAATCAATCCACATACATCATGGTATGGTATGTAGGCCCTGTGTTATCTTGCTGAGAAAGCCCTGTGATCTCTCCAACTGCTACATGTGTCTGGTGAGGCACATGTAGAAGGGACCATTATACTCTATTAGTGCTGTAATGAGGTTTGACTACAGTGCTGTCATACAATATTAAGATATCAATATGAGAGTGTGATTTAGGATGTGCACAACACAGGCTATCAGTAGCAGTGTGGACAGTTGATAAGCAAAGTTCAAATTGCTATATAAATGTGTTACCAGTGCATCACTGAGTTTCTGCATAACAGAACTGTTGCCAATGATGTGATTAACATGGAACTCCACTTTTCAGACAGACAACATTACAAATACACATTTCTTCATTTATTTGTTGATCACGTGCCTTAGTCACCATTCAGTTGTGTGTGTTAGCTCCTCGTGTACCATCTTATCACCACTGGTGGACTCAGTGATTGCCCACAATATGCAATAATCAGCAAACTTGGAAAGCCAAATGCCACATACTTTAGGCTGAACTGTTGAGAAACAAAATTCAAACAGTAAAGGACCAAGCACAGTGGTGACAGCTGTACTGGTACAGGCTGATTTACTAACTTTTACATGATATGTTCTGTCAGTGAGCCAGTTGTTTGCCCATCAACTGATGTAAGGTTTTATCCACAGCTTGTTTTTTTTTTCTCAATGATACCTGCATGTGTTACTGTGTCAAAATCCTAGGCCAGATCACAATAGGCAGTATGCACTTTCTTACCCCCATCCATGCCTATCACATGGAATCAATGTGCTGTGACAACATTACAGATCATCTATGGTATGACCCAGCACATACACCTTCCTGATATGGTTGACTACACAGTACAACACACCCTCCACACAGCCTGTGTTCCCATATAATGGTGTATATCAGCATGCATCCTGCATTGGGTTGGGGGGGGGCAGAACCTGATGCATGCTTGTATAGAGACATTTTGACTCTCCTCAACTGTGAGGTAGACCAACATGTCATCATGGACCACTTCTACATGCACAGACCTGTGTGAGTTGTTACTGCTACATCAGATCCATTGCATCTAATAGATGTCACCAAAGAGGTCATCATGCATGATGAGAACAGTATCATCAAGTGGAACTTGAACAGGTCAAGGCATTTGATAAAAATCCACACTGAGGTATTTAATCAACACTGTCATATGGGGCCATAAACAGCTATGTCATCAAATGGGTAGACCAGTGTATGACATACATCTCATTATGTTGAAATGTGTGATGTGACATACAACTCAGGTCCAGTGATTAGGTCAGTCCAACAGGGGTGTCTGCTAGGCTCTTTCCTGCCCATTTGTTCAGTGATGGACATCACATATGACATACACATGCTGTGTCCAAACATCTGTCTGAAGGACTACAACTTGTGTGCAGTCATTGACTCCATTTGTGATATTAGCATAATACTGACAGTATCAACACATACCAGAGACTGCTGCCACAGCCATGACATCATCTGTTATGATTCCCCATCACATATGTTATGCCATAGGCATGGGATTAGTGGTGGTATTATTCTGATATTGTTGATATTTGTGATTGGTTCTTGTAATGTTTTCCATGAGCTTTACCTGTGCCCACCTTGCTGGAAACATCTGCTGAGAGTGCACTTATATTCAGGCATACGACTTTGCACAGTTTCACAATATGCATCATACCCCAACTGCATGTCAGGCTTTTGACACTGTCCCCCACTCTGGAATTAAGGATAAACTCACTGGACTGGGCATAAATCCCTATGTCACAAGATGGGTGGCCAACTGACTCACTGACAGAACCCACACAGTGAAAGTAGCTTACTCCAAATCCAGCTTCAGACCAGTGACAAGTAGAGTACCACAGAGCTCAGTCCTGGATCCTCTTCTGTTTAGCATCTACTTCTCAGAAGTCCAGGCTAATACAGCAGGTCTTTGAGTAATGAAGTCCGTAGACAACTCCAAACTAGGTGACATAACAGAATTGCATAATGATGTGGGCATTCTACAAAGGGGCCTCACTGATACTGATGCTTGGTGTCAAAGTCATGGCCTCAAGCTCAATGCCAAGAAGTGCACTGTCATCCCCTTTGGGAAAAACACTGTACCCATGAACTACCACATAGGTGGCAGCCTACTAAACACTGAAGGTGTGATAAGAGACCTTGGGACACAGGTGGACAGTAGTCTCTCTTTTGATAATCACATCACCACAGAAGTCAGGAAATCCTTCTATGTGGCACACCTCATCACAAATGGGTTCTACTCCAGAAAAAAAGACATCATTGCTCCTCTCTACTCATCCCTCATCAGACCCATTATAGAGTACAATGCCCCATTTGGCATGTACCTCGCAAGGCATCTACAACAACTAGAATGGCCACAGAAATACCTCACTAAGAAGTTTACTGGCCTCAAACAGATGCCATATGCAGACCATCTCAAAAAACTCCAGCTCTACTCCGTCACTTATAGCCTACTCAGAGGCAACCTGTGCCTAACATACAAAGCCATGTCAAACCCAAATCTGTTGGACATACTGCACTTAAAGAAAACCCCAATCCCTCCAAGCCACATGCTCCAGGGACCTAAACCTTGCCACCACAATAAACAGAGCTTGAGGGATAGATTCCTGTGCCAGATACTTTCCATGCCCTGGAAAAGACTACCCATTCATGTCAAGCAAAGTTCCTCATTAGCACTCTTTAAGAAAAATCTCGACAATTGGATGGGAAATAGGAAATTCACCACCAGGGATCACTTCTGTGGCACTGCTAGGCAGGGGCACAGGAAAATAACTTTCTTGGGTGGCAAAAGTCAGGGAACTTTTTTGGCTAGCCTTAAATAGGTCACAGGGCCGACAGCCTAATACTGGCTATGGTTACAACATAATGGGACTAAGTGTAACAGTCCCACACAGAGTAACAATGGGAAACAGAAACCCAAAA
Source organism: Protopterus annectens (assembly GCF_019279795.1). NCBI lineage: Eukaryota > Metazoa > Chordata > Ceratodontiformes > Protopteridae > Protopterus > Protopterus annectens. The sequence continues at coordinate 591,800,485 of NC_056735.1, read as the reverse complement.
TTATGTTTACCTATAGTAGTAACATAAGAGGGGTATGTGACATAGGCAGAAAGAACTGGAACATATTAACTATGGATGATAAAGTTAAAACAATAGTAGGTAATAATCCATGCTTTGGATATAGAAGAAATAAGAATCTCAAAGATATTTTAGGAAGAGAGTAAAACAACAAGAAATAACCTTTTAAAACTAAAATAGGTAGTGTGCCATGTGGGATATGTAAAGCTTGTAATTGCATAAATCAAACTACCAGATTTATACATCCAGTTACAGCTAGAAATATTGATTTTAAAGCAAGGGTAACATGCAGGACCAAGGATATAGTTTACATAGCTGAATGTGAACAATGTACCTGTTTCTATGTGGGAAAGACCAACAATATGTTTAAGGTTAGGATCCTACAACACTTGTCAGCAATAAGAAATGGAGACACACACAATGCTTTATACAGGCATATAGAGAAACACACAGATCATATGTTTAAATTTAGGGCCATTGTGAACATAAAGATAGGAAATAGAGGTGGTGACATCAAACACTTAACAGAGATGGAGGAAGCTAGATGGATTATAGAACTTATGGCACACAGAACACCAGGGCTTAATGATGTTGTTCCAATGAAGCCCGCCTTGAAAAATAGGCGGGTCTTTTACTAAATCATGATTGGTAGAAGTTCTTTTTAAATAGTGAGATGTAATTGGTAGTAAGTTATCTGAAGAAGGGATACACCCGAAAGTGCTCAGTTTGATATTTCTTGTTTGTACAAGGATTTATATGTAAACCTGTTTTTATTTTCATTTTTATTAAATACTGGAAACATAGCAGTGTTCTGCGAAGTTTTTTCCTTAGCTTACTCCAAATCCAGCTTCAGACCAGTGACAAGTAGAGTACCACAGAGCTCAGTCCTGGATCCTCTTCTGTTTAGCATCTACTTCTCAGAAGTGCAGGCTAATACAGCAGGTCTTTGAGTAACGAAGTCCGTAGACAACTCCAAACTAGGTGACATAACAGAATTGCATAATGATGTGGGCATTCTACAAATGGCCTCAATGATACTGATGCTTGGTGTCAAAGTCATGGCCTCAAGCTCAATGCCAAGAAGTGCACTGTCATCCCCTTTGGGAAAAACACTGTACCCATGAACTACCACATAGGTGGCAGCCTACCAAACACTGAAGGTGTGATAAGAGACCTTGGAACACAGGTGGACAGTAGTCTCTCTTTTGATAATCACATCACCACAGAAGTCAGGAAATCCTTCTATGTGGCACACCTCATCACAAATGGGTTCTACTCCAGAAAAAAAGACATCATTGTTCCTCTCTACTCATCCCTCATCAGACCCATTATAGAGTACAATGCCCCATTTGGCATGTACCTCGCAAGGCATCTACAACAACTAGAATGGCCACAGAAATACCTCACTAAGAAGTTTACTGGCCTCAAACAGATGCCATACGCAGACCATCTCAAAAAACTCCAGCTCTACTCCGTCACTTATAGCCTACTCAGATGCAACCTGTGCCTAACATACAAAGCCATGTCAAACCCAAATCTCTTGGACATACAGCATTTAAAGAAACCCCAATCCCTCCAAGCCACATGCTCCAGGGACCTAAACCTTGCCACCACAATAAACAGAGCTTGAGGGATAGATTCCTGTGCCAGATACTTTCCATGCTCTGGAAAAGACTACCCATTCATGTCAAGCAAAGCTCCTCATTAGCCCTCTTTAAGAAAAATCTCGACAATTGGATGGGAAATAGGAAATTCACCACCGGGGATCACTTCTGTGGCACTGCTAGGCAGGGGCACAGGAAAATAACTTTCTTGGGTGGCAAAAGTCAGGGAACTTTTTTGGCTAGCCTTAAATAGGTCACAGGGCCGACAGCCTAATACCTACCTATGAACCTATAAACCCTGATAGATGTCTTCTGCATTATTCATGTAAGGATGGTTATCTCACAAAGACATCCTCACCATTGTTGTGTGACAGTCCCGGACAACACATTTTCACTGTACAGTCCATATTGTACCATATAGATATGTGCTTGGTGTTGCTGCTGCAACCATATTCCATTTACATGCCCTCCTCTGCTGTACATGCAGGAGTTTCACCTGTACTTTTTCTCTGTGTTCATTCCTACAATTCATCTATGTGTCCCTATTCAATAAATACTCTTCCCCTGGGTGATCATTTTACATGGCAGTACCATGTCCTGTTACAGATCATTAATACAACTTCAGTACAGAATGTCAGGAATGGGATGTCACAATATTCTGCACTGAAGGTACATTGTCCTGTACTGTGTTTGGACCATATAGTTCACATTTGTGCCTCTCAACTGTCCAGATATTCCCAGGATGTCCAGCTTTTTTCCTTAACAAGTATATGGCTTCCTCCCATATCACTCGGATGATCTTTGGACTGATGTGACTCAATAGTATATACATTTGAGTGCATAACTCTCAACTGTCTTGATCTGTGCAGAATGTCCAGTTTTTGTCTCATATTTGTGTTATTTTCCTCATAACATTTTTTTCTGGCAAATCAATGGCATGTCATTGCAGAGTGCAGTCAGAAAATGATGACTGGCATTTGAGTTTCAAACTTCATGGTCATCAGAAAGTTCATGCTAATGTACAACGTAAATATATATATATATATATATATATATATATATATATATATATATATATATATATATATCCTATATATATATATATATATATATATATATATATATATATATATATATATATATATACACACACACACACACACACACACATATATATATATATATATATATATATATATATATATATATATATATATATATTCTATCAACTTCCTAAGTTTGTCAGTGTAATATTAAAATCTGTCCCTATTTCTGACCCTTTATTCCCCTAGTATTATGGCTTTGTCCACATTTGTTGCTCTAAGAGGTTGTGAGTGTTACATTCTAACACATTTCTATGTGACATCTATGTCAATTACTGGTTATTTGTCCTCTCATTAAGTTGGCATGTGTGCAGATGTGTTGCACTAACAGAATGACAGCTGTTTGTAAAACCCCTGGTGATCATTGTGGCATTGTGCACAAATCTGTGCAGCGGAGGTGCTCTTCCTTACACGGAACTGCTATTTGCATTTGCTGTCAAGGTTTCACTATCTGTAAAGCCTTGGTGATCATTGAGGTACTCCATGCAGATCTGCATACCGTAGATGCTCTCCTTTAGACAGAATTGCTATCTGTGTTTGCTTATGAGGTTTCATGACCAGCAACACTGTTGTGAGCAGTGAAACATAGCTTAGGTACACCACTCCTCATTAATATGCATTGAGCACTGCCTCATGCCATGCATGTAAATTATGTGTAGGCTCTGTGCGAAGCCTACCCAGAGTCCATTGAATCTCGAGGATTGTGTACAATAAAGTCTCTGAATCACCTTTTTTGTTATGCAATTGCATTTTAAGTAAAGAACACAGGCAACAAGTTTATCACTATCACATTTCATCCAAACAGTTAAAATTAACATGAGAACTGTAAGAAATGTTTATGGTGAAAGAGTAAAGATTTTACTTGGATTGACTGCATAGAATGGGACTTAGTAATGGAGTTGGTGAAAGGGCAAGACCATTTTGTTGGTAGATATCTTTGCAATGAAATTTTAAACAGAAGATGAGATGACATTTTGAATAAGAATGAGGCTTATTAATGAGGCCTACGCATTTAGTTGACAGGTGGTGCTTTAGTGGCTCATTAAAATGTAGATTGAATATGATTTTTTCTGATACTGCTGGAATCAATTTCCATAGTTTAACAAAGTATGCAGAGAGTAATATTTCTGATTGCTAGGTGTTGTTCCATTGAGCCATTTCTCTGTGAGTTCTGTACCAGTTTAATAAGTGTTTGATTATGTCCATAAAGCACCATATATTACTATTCAAACTCATTCCAGTGTCATTCATAGATATATTGAAGATATGACACAGGATTTAGCAAATAATAGCTTTGTTATTCCAACTTTTTTTAACAGTAGATGAAAATACGTTTGCTTTTTACATATTACTATGCTGCACATTTATTATCCAGTCAGCAAAAAGGCAATATACTGCATATCTACCTAAATACAGAATTTACATGCACTCTAATAGCTTGCTTTGTTAGAGCTCTCATAACTGTCTCAGTATAAAGCCACTTTCAAGAAACATTCTGTGAGTAAAAGTACTGAAACATTTACATTTAAATGTTAAAATATTTAAATGCTTATTCATTTATTTGTGTTTATTGACCAATGATAAGGGTTGAACAAAGACCATTTTCAGCCACTACCTGAGCTAAATAACAAAACTACATATAAACCTTCCTGTGAGCAGTCTGAGATAATTTCCTATCATGTTGATTGGTTTCATCTTGGTAATGTACATGCAAGTCTCAAAAGTTTTATTCAACACCATATTTCAAAAGTAAAGATTTTCTTTTACACAGGCTTACTTATTATTCAATTCTCACAACTCTGTGTTGTTACTGGGAAACCATAGCATTGATTGTATGGCTCTTTAGTGACATGCTTTCCTTCAAAAAAGGAAGTCTCTTTCAGTTCTATTGCTATATTAGTCATCTGCAGATATCATTCAAAGTAAGAAAATAAACATTCACTATTTACTGTTCTTCCCCATAGAATTAGTAGAGTTAGATCTCACACACACACACACACACACACACACACACACACACACACACACACACACGAATATATATATGTATGTATATATATATATATATATATATATATATATATATATATATATATATATATATATACATATATATATATATTATATATATATATATATATATATATATATATGTAGATATATCTGTGTGTGTATGTGTGTGTGCGTGTGTTTATGTATACATGGGTCTACTAAAATACATTGAATCTTTGCTTAACATCTGTTTAGCTGACAAAATATTGTCAGCTACAGAGATAGTCAACAGGTATGCAAGATCTCACACAATCACGCAGTACGGAAAAATGCCCTTTCCCAAGATTGTGTGATCTCAGAGGTAGTATATATAATAAGCAGGGTATCCCTCCTGCAAAAAGCAATGCTTTATTTTTTTTAAGTTTAAGTTTTGCATGCACTGAAATCCTTGTTAGTGCATGAGTAGTAGTGTATTGACATTTGTAAAGTTCACTTTCTGTTGTCGACTTTGTAAATATCAGTCCTTGAATGTTTTGTTTAATGTAAGTATACATACATGCATATACATCTATATCTATATATATAGCTATATCTATCTATCTATGTATATATATATATATATATATATATATATATATATATATATATATATACAGTGTACACACACGCGCACACACACAAACACACACACACGCACACACACACACACACACACACACACACACACACACACACACACACACACACACACACACACACACACACACACACACGCACATATATCTTATGTGGAGAAGTAAAACATTTGCCCTTTTGCACTTTCTTATGTCATACTCCTCAACAGTATCTTTATCTCTTTTTAATTTTTAGCCACTAACGTTCTGTCATGTGTTGGTCTGAAGTAGTTAATATTTCTTACAGCAATTTGATCCTATTGCCTGAGTAATTTAACACAGAATTTCAGATGTTATACTCAGTATATAAATTAAACAAGCACAGTGACAATACGCAGCTTTACCAATCTTAAACCTCTCAGTTATTCCATATTTATTTGTTATTCCATATTTTGTTCTAACTGCTATTCTGTTTTTCTGCATGCTGATTCCCCAGAAAGCAAATAATGTGGCCCATCATATTTATTTTCATTTATGTTCCACACAGTCAAAGGCTTTATCATAGTCTTGAAAAAAAAAGAAAGAAATATTTTCTTTGGAACTTCCTTGCTTTCTCTGTTATTGAGTCAATTTTCACAATATAATATCTGATATCTGTGTTTTTTTCTAAAACCAGCTTGTAATTCTGGCATTTCTTGATTCACATATTGCTGGAGTAAAGCATGCAGAATTTTAAGCAACACTTTCCTAGCATCTCGAACAATTGTTCAATATTTTAAGCACACTGTAACATTACCATTTTTGAGACTGTAATATAGAATAATCATTTACAAACCAGTGACCACTGCTGTGCTTTCCAAATTTGTTGCCAATTCTCCAAAAATATTTTAAAAGTAACTTTTAAGATTATAAAATATCAATACTTTTTGTGGCTTTGTCATAAGCAAGACTTACAGGGCCCATCAAATGTCACTCTCCAGGGTGTCTGACACTTGATAAAAAAATGCAATACATTGCATGTATCAATGATGCTTGTGACTTTTTATACTATTCACCATGTTCCTCCCACCTCTTTACATTGGTTAGATCACTCCTATTTTCGTCTTTTATCATTTGCACTTTTTTGGGTAAATTTCACCTACTATCACAAGTCTTCTTGAAGAGAGTTGTAATCTTTCCCATTTTTGTTGTCTTCTTCCTGCCTTTGCACTTATTACTTTAAATATGCTTGCTATTTTGTGAAACTATTTGGTCTGATATGCTGTTTTCATATGTCCATTGCCTTTTGCTCTACTTCTTTCCTCACTAAATTCCTAAGCCAGCACTGACAGCCATTTTGCTTGTTGAACTGCCACTACATTTTTTTTTTTTTGCTGGAAATGTTCTTCTCTTAGACTGATTGCAATATGTTGTGGGATTTTGCTAAAGTTAAGCAGTGGCTCTAATTTATATAACAGGCATCCTATCAGAACCCCCCCTCAAAAATACAAACTCAGATGGTAAATAAAATTAAAACACTTGAAAAATGTTATTTAATTATGATGGCAACCTATTCGAAATGGTCTTAGTAGACATCTAAATAGTTCTAATCTGAAAAAATTTGTCTTAAGATTCTATCATCAAAAGTGGATGATATGATAATAAAGTAACTGTATAGTAAAATAGTTTCAGCAAACATTCCAGTTTATATAGTTCTTCATCTGACAACTTAAAAATGTCTAAGCTTCATTCTTATGAAGAAATTCTATGGATTGGATTTCAAATAAACTGGAGTATGGGCTGGAACAGCAATATTAGGAACTACTGCTTGTCAGAGTTCAAAGGATAGGGTTACACTAACCCCAGTCAGTCCTTTCCCAATTCTAATTGGGGAATCAGACTTGCACCTCTGATATTACTCAGGTTAGTATATTGTTGCTGCTCATTACTGTGCAAGGGTAAATCAGTAGCAGAGTCCATTAAAATAAATGGGTTTTCATCCTTGCAGTAGCTCTACTTCTATGTGGAATTAGGCACTGCAGGCAATCACTAATGGGACATTAGACTGCCTTTACTACCTAGTCCCACTAATACAGTTGGAGCTACTCTGAAAGTTTAGGGAATCAGAGGCATTCCTGGGAGCACTGCCATGTCTGATTGTGTGCAGTATATGCCACCTCCCTGATCTCCTTGCGATCAACTTACTTGATTGGCCAGGCAAAAAGTACAGTTAATTCAATGGTGGGCTAATGGCCTCATATGCATGTCCCTCTTCTTGGATGGGGTGAGTACAGGCTTGATGACCATGCTACCAATCATGCCTGCATTCACCAGTCCAATATACATCTGGAGCTGTTGTGGTAAGTGGCCTTATACTTATGCAGCTCCAACTGCATGTCGTCTCTTTGCCTGCAATGCCATGTCTGAAACATAGATGTAGTTGATGCAGCTGAGAACTTCCACCAGACACAATGACATTACAACTTCATGGGTAGTTTCATCACAAAGCTCAGACTTCGTAATGAGTGTCATTAATGAAGACTTATAGTGAATCAAATTTGAGACTAATAACACTCACTCACTCCTACTCAAGGGGATTTATGATATCTGATTTAATCAATCAAAACCAGTATTTATTCACAAAGTTAACACTAATAAACAACCAGAGACTTGTCATGGCTAGGCTTGTATAGACCCTAGGGCCGATAGCCTAGTACCAACCTATGAACCTATGAAGCTATTAACCTATCTTCAGCCTGTTTTCAGCGGAGGCCCGGGGAGAAATGCTCCAGACAACTTAAATAGGATGTTCTATAAATAACTATTGCTGAATAGTTTTATAAATATAAAATTATAAATACTTGTTTCTTTATTACTGACAAATAGATGAAATAGATTTAAATGTGTTTTCCCAGCTCTTGTGTTACCACTTTAAATTTTTTTCGTAGTAGTGGCAGAGAATAAGGCAATCTTCATGGACTCTCATTATAATCCTTTATATAGCTAAACAAGTGATGCTATCATGGCCTATGACCATATTCATTTTTATTTTCTTTTTTAATATTGAAGAAATGTAGCTATGTGTCTTCATTTTTAAATTTGATATTCATACTTACTTGAAACCCTCTACACATTTTGCATGTATATATGTTATTTATTTATTTAACTGATCTAGCAGGCAGACATTATACCTATTTGAAATAAGTATTCATTAAAAAAGAATATATGAAGATGGTTCACGTGTTCCTTACCTATTTCATGTCTACATAATATACTTCTTCATTTCAAATTAATCTCTTCTATTAACTTTCCTATTTAAGTTGTCATCTTATTTTTCTACACAATATTCACAAATGGTATTAATTTATTTTCAGTCTCTTATTATGACCTTACCTAAGTTTTCTCCATAACAAAAATGTTTTCTTTTCACCCTAATTTTAACTAAAACTGCATCCTTATGTTAATTTTATGATTGTTGACATATCAATCAAAATTATATTATCAGTAGTTGTCATTTGGTTCTACTTGCTGATGTGAAAAATAGCAAGATTTTATTTGCAGCAACAATCAAAGTGAATGAATTTTCTGCATTCCTTTTTTTTCCAAATCAGCATATAGATAATTTGGAATTGTATTTGGTTTCCAAAATCAGTAAGAATTTTTTACAATAAGCTTAATCTTTCAGCTCCTAAAATTTATATGGTATAGAATTTTGAAATTTATATTGCTATCTTTTTTATTCCAAATTATGAAACTTTTTCAACTTTTGTACTTAAACTGCTTGGTATAGACAATGAAAAACAATCTACAAATTATGGCATATAGCCATTTTCTTTACTGTTTCTGTCCAAAAGCCAAAGTAATTCAGATTCATATGATTATAGTACAGCTCTTTCATTAACTTCTAAAGTCATGAGATGAGCTACTTTGTTGTCCGTAGACTACACTTGATAATTCAAACATTGTATTCAGGGGTCTATATTAGAACATCGAAGTTTCAGAACTTTGAATGTTCTAATATCGACCCCTATTCAGCGAAAGCTGAAAATACTGAAGCAACAGAAAACAATTTTTTTTCCTAGGGAAAGAATTCGGTTGTCCATTTCTATTGCTACAGTATTTTCAGCGCTGTGGTGGAAAGTTACAGGTCAGGTTCGGGTAAGTGTGTGACTGATTGTGGGTTAGGTTAGTTAGGGTTAGGGTGCGGGTTAGGTATGTGTGCGATTGTGTGGACGTGAGGGTAGGGCGGGTTAGGTGAGTTAGGGTTAGGGCACGGGTTAGGTATGTGTGCGATTGTGTGGACATGAGGGTCATGGTGGGGTAGGTGAGTTAGGGTTAGGGAGTGGGTGATGTGAGTGTGCAATAGTGACGACCTTAAGGCTAGGGTTTGGGTTACGGTAAGTGGATAGTTAGTGGTGTGTGTATAGTTTAGTGTAGGGTTAGGTGTAAGATTTTAGGTGTATATGTGTGGATTGCTGTTTGTTTGTTGTGCTTGTGTTGTGTGTATGTGTTTTGGAACAGCAAATATTTCCCCTAGGAAAAGAATTGCTGTTCTGTATATTCGATGTTTTCAGCTTTCGCTGAATAGGGGTCGATATTAGAACATTTGAAGTTTTGAAACTTCAGTGTTCTAATATAGACCTGTATTAAGTAACTTTGTGATATACCTTCTTGACTTTTACTTATTAAGTCTCAAGGTCTGTGACTTTTGGTTGAAGACTTTTTTTCAGCAACAGAAACATGCTACTTCTACCATTTATCTTAATACTGCAATATAAATGTTAATATTATCTGGATCATATTAAACTCAAGCATTAGATATTTAATGTAAAATAATGAATTTACTGTTTCTCTCACATAAAAAAGATAACCCACTTAAATCAATCTGCTTTGTAAACTTTTACATTCATAATGAGTCTAGAGTTTGGGAAAAGGGTTTCTCACTCATGCTATTGGTCAGAATCAAATTCTGTCTTCAGAAACTATAAGCTTTGGGTTACTACGAGAAAAGCATACAGCTGTATATTCAGTTTAGTAAACTATTTTAAATATGATCCATGATGTGTTTTAATGCCTCCCTAACCAAAAACAAAAAGAGCTTATTTTATGTTCAATATAACATATCTTGTTATGTATGTTAATGTTGAAAAGGTTGAAATGCAGATAATCTACATGTATTGTGATAATCTCTGTCTGTGAAAGGTATTTATTCATCTATAAACTAGAAACCATTCATATAAAATCTGATAATATTATAAAATGAATACAAGGATTTTCTACAAGTATTCAATTTGCAATTTGTTGATCCATGTTTTATGAAGCCAAATTAATTCCTAATTCACTGACAGAAAGAGAGAATGCTGAACAGATCGTCTCCACAGAATTCATGTTAAAGCTCTTTCCAGAGTTACTGCAAAGCAATCAAATAAGGATCCACATTAAAACCCATTCTGGAAGATGAGTGAGCTGGAGTCATCCAGGTAACAATGCTGTACAAATGTGAAAGGTGAATTTTCAGAATTCAAAGGTTTTCTGGTTTATTGCAAGCATAATATGCTCAGGATTGAATTTGCAATGTAAGCTGAGTGATTCTAGATTGATTTTCTGTATGTTGACGTTACCAAGACTCTTGATGTCTTTGCTTATAAATTTAAATCTCAAACCCTTTAGTAGCATACTATCAACTTCTTGCCTGGCATGTGCAATGTTTGTAAAGTGCAGAAACATGGCATCCATGCCATATGGTGAGAAACGTTCTTCAGTCCCAATTCATAAGAATGAAATGGATTTGTAGCTCAACATATGGGTATAATAAAGCTGATAATGATTTAACCCATAGACTGTCACATAGAACATTCAACATTAAGAACATTATACATGTCAGACAAGAAGATGATATGGGAAATATGGAAAGGAACAGTCTATTTCAAAACAGGGCAAGATGAATAACAAAACTGGTGACACCCGGTTTCCCTCAATTTATGGTAATAACATGTTTCATATTCAGAAAATCATTAGCAGATACTGGTCTTTTCTGAGTAATACTGTGGTGTGTTCAAGATACAGTCATTCTGTATGCACACTTTGTTATAGAACAATTAGTAATCTTGGCAAATTGTTGAAATACAATAAAAATGGTTTAGACCAAGAACTGTAGCTCATAGGCATAGCTGCTTTCAGTATGGTACTTGTGTCCACTGTGGTAAGGCTTTAACAGATACACACTTTTATACTAAAAACAATATATATATATATATATATATATATATATATATATATATATATATATATATATATATAGCTTTGAAATAATACATTTCATTAAGTGTACTACCCACAAGGTGACTTATTATGTTTCATGCACATGTAGAGCTTTTTATGTGGGCCAAACCAAGGGAATGTTCAAAAACAGAGTAAGCAGTCATTTCAGTGATGTACAATGTACTAAACATAAACTTTATTTAAACATACTATTCACCAGGTCAGTGTCCTTTTTGTGTTTGTGCAGACTGATGTTATTTTGAGAGACTGCTGTTTTACTGATCTTACAGATTTATTAAACAAGAAAGAACTGTTTGGGATTATCAGCACATGAAAGAGCATTTTTCAATAAGTGATCTTAAGATATATTGCTTATGTAAAATGTATTGTATACATTTATTCCTTCCATTAGTCAGAAATTCCTATTAGTTATATTGTAACTGTATATTTATGACTTGATTGAATTTCCTTCATTTTATGTTTAATCTAATAAATAGAGAAATGTTAAATCCATACACTCTATTAGAAAGAGAGGTCTTGGTTCATAAATATAGGGAGTCCATACTATTCAGATTCTTATGAATAGTATTCACACTGAGAAATTATAAGATGCACTTTATATCTGAAGTGTATGAAATATGTATATTTCTCATTTTCCTCTTTCCCACATACTTTATATTAGTCTATGGGCAGGATTCACGAAGGCTTGCACGGAGTCTAAGAGTAGTGTAAGACTCCATGCAGCCTTCGCGATCCAGGAACAGCCCAAAGTCCATGTAAGAGACCAGCTAAAATGTCTCTTACACAGAGTGGACGTGGATAAGCTAATCACCTCACTTGCAGCCGAATAGCATGCAAATGAGGTTGATTAGCGATCCAGGAAGCCCAAAACAGCCCGTGTAAGAGCCGTTTTAGCTGCATAAATGTACTTAGTTGACAACTGAGTACGTTTCTGCAAAAACCGCAATGGAGCCATGTCAGCTACAAATAATGGGTGCATATGTGTCAGGCAGCATGCCAATGGCCAAATATGTGGCCATTGGCAAGGTAACCCGATGCAAAAATATTAAAAATATAATTTTTTTTTTCGTCGATCGCCGATGTTTAAACCCAGCACAGCCCTGCGCAAATGGGCTGCACTGTATAATACATAAAAACGAAGGTCATAAACCCACAAATGTGGGTTTTATGCAATACATGGAATTTCAATGCAGGGACCAGCAGACCAAAAACAACATGGCCACCGTGTAGTGGTTGCTAAGGGGGGAAGCTGAGTCTAAGAGATGTAACTAAGCATTAGTAGGCAATCTGATGCAAATGAGTGTTAGGATACTGAATTCCACTGTCACATAGCAAATGAGCACATTCTGAGTAGTGTAAGAGTTACAGAAGGGGGAGGAACAGAGTATGAGATAGGTGACATCACAGGGGGGAATGGTAGAATGAAATGCAGTTCATTGGAGGTCAGAGTTACATGACAGATGTTAGACAGATATCATGGAAAGAGGTGTGCCACTAGATAAGCATGAGAAAGTCAAGAAATGGAAGGTGTACACTGTTGCTTACACCAAAGTTTCCTGCTGGGAGTGCATGCACACGTGTGCACGCCATGAAGCGCGAGTAAGACAGTGTGCACGCGTGTAAGGCAGACTGAGCATGTGGGAGCATGTTGGTAGCTGTTTAACACTGTTTGCGTGGGTGTGCGTGCGTGTAGGGCAGACTCAGCATGTAGAAGCCTGTTGGCAGAGCTGTAACACTGTTTGAGTTGGTGTGTGCGCGTTTTAACCTGAATAAGATGATTCTGAGCCATGTAAGCATGTGTGCGCGCGTGTAAGCCACTGTGAGCATGTTTCTGCTGGTATACACGCTGCTCCCCCCTGAGGAAACAGAAAGGAAAAAGGAAGCATCATAATTAGTAGAAAGCTACCAGGGAATACTGCTGGAGCTAGCAGGTGAAAACAATTAGATGCAGGCAATTACACAGGCAGAGTAGTAGCTCAGCCCAACACTTAAAAATCTGCAAACAGCAGTGCAAGATGTTTCTCTCAAGAGACACTGCAAGACAGGAGTAAGCTATTAGAAGTGAAAACTGAAAAAGCTGAACTCAGAGCAGAAATGTTAGGGGCTGCCATAGCTGTCATAATGAGACATAGGCGACTTGCTGAGGGTGGTGCCAGACAGCCCACAGTGAGGAGACGGAGAAGAGTGTACAGGCCCAGGGTCACCTACCACGGGTTACATGAGCTGGAGATAGTAGAGCGCTATAGAGTGGACAGAGACCTCCTGCAGCAAATAGTGGAGCTGTGCAGGCCACACCTCACACACAGAACCAACAGAGGGGAACCCATCCCAGTGGAAACCAAGGTATGTGTTGGCCTAAGAATACTAGCAAAAGGTACCTTCCAGAGACCAACTGGTGATATGATGGGGATATCACAGGCATCAGCCTCCAGGGTACTGCACCAGTTCCTGGATGCCATGTCAGCACATGTCGGTGATCATGTATATTTCCCCAATGCCCGTGAGGTATTGGCCAGCAATATGCATCTCTTCCAGCAAATAGCGGAATACCCTGAGGTAGTGGGTGCAATAGACTGCACGCACATACGCATCAAAGCACCAGCCGGTGAGTGGGGTAGGGCATACATTAACCGCAAGGGCTTCCCCTCCATCAACTGCCAGGTCATGTGTGATGCCCAGGGCATAATAATGAATGTGTGTCCTGGCTGCCATGGGAGCTACGATGATTCCCACATCTGGCATTTGACGCAGCTGTACCAGACATTTGCCAGTGGGAACATCCCACACGGACACCTAGTGGGGGATGCAGGTTATGCACTGGAGCCATGGCTGATGACACCCATCAGAAACGCACACACACCTGAACAGGAACGCCATAATGAGGCACACGCACAAACACGTAATGTAATAGAGCGTGTGTTTGGGCTGCTCAAGTCACGGTTCCGGTGTCTGGACACATCTGGTAGAGGCTTGCAGTACACACCAACTACATGTACCCAAATTGTCATGGTATGTGCTATGCTGCATAATATGATCTTGCGAAAACAGCTGCAGCAGGACCAGCATAGGGCCGGGCCAAACAGCCCCCCACCATTGCCAAGGCCATCACAGGCAGAGCGTGACTCAGAGGAGGAACAACCTGAGCCTGCCCCAGTAGGCAGAAGGAGGCATGCCCAGTATGCCCTGGCCTTGGCAAAGAGGCAACGCATAGCACATACACTGGCTCAGTAGGAACCCTGGGAATGATACCCCCTCTGACTCATTCATATAATAACAGGGATGCCTAAAATGACATGACCTGCTCACAAACATGTACAGGGAGTGTAATATGTGCATCCGACAGAGGCAGCCCTGCAGCACCACCTGAGGCATGAATGCCATGTGTTAAGTAATGTAACACCATGTACTATATGCACACCTGAGGACCCTGACTAACATCCTACCCTCACTAAGCATCATGCCACAATATGACAATGAGATGATCAAGTGCAATAATTGACTGAAGTAACTCAGTTAGTCAAAGGGGATCCAATGTGTGCCAGCCTGGGATGACATGCTGAGCATGACATGATGGTCCACCTGCTAGGACTGGCATGCACCTATCAGTGCAGGCCGTATGGATACTGGCAAAGGCTGTTGTTACCCACAGTGTTCCCTGAATAGGTAAGGCTCAAAACACAAACCTACCTCCATAGGTATCAGAAGGGATAAGAATAAGATAAGAGATAAGTCGAAATAGCAAGATGCATGCAGTCTAAACTCACCCAGTATGGAGAATGTTGATATCTGTGCTGTAGCAGAAAACTGGGTCAAGGCTCACAACAGCACCCTAACACAACCAAGTTACACCTCATACTGTGCTGTACAGCCTCAAAACATGGAACAAGCTACAAAAGGAGGGTGACTAGCAATAATTGTCAAGGATAACCACACCCCCATGTTGGTGCCACAACAAGAAGCAGCATGGACTAGCCATGGTCAAGTAACAGTGGCTAAAACTGCCCCCCAGTTTATAGCCTGCTACAGACTACTGTCCCAACACCAGGAACTGCACCTGGCCTATGCTGGAATACATGAATATATCAAGTCCTCCAAACCACATTATATTGGGTGACTGAAAATACCCAGACATAGACTGGGAGCATTATACTAGCTCCAACACTGTAGGACAAAAGTTCATAGAATCCATAAACCAAAATGCCCAGGAACAATGTACCACTCCCACAAGAGGGGTAAGCATACTGGATGTGATAATCAGCAACATGGGTACTGGATGGCAAGACGAGAAGTGTATTGCTCACTGGTAAAACCAGACTATAGAGTAATCACACTGGATATAAAAATCCTGACCACAGTCCCTTTCCAGAAAACCACAGTGGAAAACATGTGTAAAGCAATATTTGCACTCCTCCAAACTGATGTGGAATCCATTAAAGGTCCTGTGCAGGTGCAAAATATGGGCCACACCTCAGAACCTGTAATACAGCCATTCCATGAATACTGCCAGGAATGCTTGGATTATGCAATCCTAAATTAAAACAAGACACAATGCCATACACGCAGGCATCTGGCATGGTGGACACCAGCCATAACCAAACCATGCAAGAGAATGAGGAAGCTACTACATGATAGAGCAAATATAAACAATGAAGTAATCACTGATCAGTAGTATGGCAATAAAATATGTCCACACATACAATCCACTAAGGCCAGCCACAACAAGTTGAATCTGTGAATCTTGAGGCAATGTTACACCTGCCCCAAGTACACAGACAACCCCCAACTCCCCCCAAGAAATACAAATATATGTGAGAGATGCAACCATCTATCCAAACTGGAGGCTGAGATCCCTCAACTCAGTACTCCCAAAACTAGTCAGGAGGAGAAGGTAACCACACACACACCACAAACACAGTCCCACATAGACCTATCACAACTGCAAACCAAAGACATAAACACAGAAAAACATTCCTGGAGGCACACATTACAAACACAGCACACCAACAGAGGACTCTAAAGCAGACACCCAATCAAACAACTTCCAAACATAGCACATGCAACACATAGTACACAAAGCTGGTGTGCCAAACAGTCACAGGCCAGGCGGAGAAACAACATGCCTGATACAGTTGAAATAGGTGACTCCATAGCAAGACACACTGCTGTCCTGCACACCAGACTGAACAAGGGAAAGGGTACAGTAAGCTGCCTGTAGGCTGCCACAATACGCCACATAACACATGTATGCAGGTCACCCCAAAGCAAGTAGAAATATGATGCAGTCATAGTCCATGCTGGTGTAAATGGCCTGAGATGTACCTCCCTAGACTACATGAAAAGAGACATAGATGAGCTCTCTGATTATGTAGTCCAGGCCGGTATGACACTCACCGTTTGCAGCATCCTACCCTTACCAAGAATAATGCCACAGTACAAACACGGAATGATCAGTCATAGCAAGTGGCACACTTACAGGTGTCATTCCAAGGGGATCCAATGTCTGTCTGCTTGGGATGTCATGCTTGACAAGCCATGCAGCTGTTCCTGGGATGGCTTGCACCTGTTACCCCTGGGCATCTGGATATTGGATAAGGCTTTTGCCACCTCCATAGAGCCTTTTGCAGGCAAGGCTGAAAAGACTAACCCACCACCCTAGAAAACATAAGTGGAAAGAAACATAAGGGTAATGCTGACCAATGCCAGATGTGCAAACCCCAAAATGCATACTCCCGAGGCCATCCCCAGTATGGAGAACATCAATGTCTGTGCAGTGACAGAAACCTGCTGCAAGCCTCCTGACAGAACATCAGCACTACCAGGTTATACCACATATCATGTGTCATGGCCCAAAAACCTGGAACAAAACATAAAAGAGGGTGAGTAGCCATATTCAGCACAGACACCCATATGTCCAGGTAACTGACAATGCACTAGGCATTGGAGTCCACTCATGTGCAACTAACTGTAGGCAAGACTGCTGTGCAGTCTGTAGCATGCTAAAGACCACACTCTCATACACAGGAACCCCACCCAGCTGTCCTGAAGACACTGGACAGTATGAATGTCCCACCAAATACCAAGCAAGGTACCACAAATTACCACATAGGTGGTAAACCATTATGTATGGAAGGAGTAATCAGGGACCTAAGGACACAAGTGGACAGTAACCTGTTATGTGACACTCACATTGCCAATGTGACTAGGAAGACTGTCTACATTGGACACCGTATCATGAAAGGATTCACATCTACGTCAACAGAGGTCATATACAGAGGCCCCTATACTGTTCTCTTATCACACCCATAATCTAGTACAATGCCTCATATGGGATGTACCTTACCTGACACCTGCAGCAGTTAGAAAGACCTCAAAGGTACCTCACCAAGAGGATAATGGGTCTCAAATATATGTCATATGCTGCCTGGCTGTAGACACCCCAGCTGAATGCAGTGACATGCTGCCTACACAGAGGCATTGCATGCCTGTTGTACAAGGCCATGCCCAACACAGGAGTAATGGACATGCTCCACCCCAGAAAACTCAAAGCCATTAGAGCTGTGAGAGTGAGAGATATCAACCTCAACAAATAATGAAATAGGATGTGCTGGAGGGACAGATATATAATCCAGAGGCTCCCCATACCATGGACCAGAATCCCACTCCATGTTAGGCAGAGCCCCTCACTGACACTCTTCAACAGGAATCTTGTCAAGTGGATGGATGATTGTAGAGTTACACTGGGGGTCTTCACTGTGTCATGTCCAGACAGAGGCACAGCAAAGCAAATCATAAATGGCCATAATATTCACATAGCAAGAGGTGGCGAAAGCCACACACACTCTGGCTAGGCTAAGAAATGCCCTAGGGTGGATAGCCTAATATGAACCTATGAACCTATGAAGATACAAATTGTACAGGACACTAAGGATAATCCCAAGGCTTTCACAACTGATGGTAGGAACCGTGTTGGGAATTCACAGATATGCTCTGAATCACACAAATATCACAAACAACATACCAAACACACACACATATTGCCAACATACATCCTGACAGGTGCAGTGCAACCCCCCACCCAGAATGCAAAATATCTATCCCAGCAGACTGCTGGCCCCCTGACATTGCAGATGCTGAGGTAACAGCCAGCATCTACAAAGCAAAACACACAGCAGCAATGGTATGAGATGGTGTCCTGGGCTGAGTCCAACATGGACCCCAAGACGAATGGAATGCCAAATCACACTACTGCTCAATGTCAGCCTTACCACAGGATATGTACCCAAAGAGCAGTGTACAACAACAGAGGTCCTTCTCAACAAAGGTGTTGCCTGAATGGATACTGAAAACTACCACCCCAGAATCCTGAGAAGCTCGGTCTGCACAGCTATGGAAAGGATCAGCATATACCGCAGACATAAAGATATTGGGGACCTACCGACACCGGACCCTACCCAGTGTGGCTTTCTTAAGTGCAGATCCTGTCCCTAAACATGTTTGACTCAATTGAAACAGTCATTAAGGTCATTGATGAGGGCAATGTGGTCCACGCAGCGTAGCTGGACCTTGCAAAGGCTTCTATACAATACCCTACGTGTTCATTATAGATAAGCTCACCAGCTTAAATATAAACCCCTATGTCAGTAGAGGGGTTGCAAACCAGACCAAGGACAGAACAGACATGGTCAGACATGCTGCAGCCATGTTAGACTACAAACCAGATATAACTGGCATCCCACAAGGCTTGGTCCTGGGATCTCCCTTGTCTGGTATATATGTCCCATAGGTACAGGCCAACATGGAAGGACTGTGTCTGAACATGTTTGCAGAGGACTACAAACTGCTCACCATATATGATCCACCAGCTGACACAAGCATCCCACAAAAGGGCCACATAGAAACAGACAACTGGTGCCATAGCCATATCAGCAAGCTAATTGCAGAAAAGTGTATAGTCAACCCCCGTGGATATACAGTAAGTGCCCACCAATTACCACATAGGTGTTAACCCATTACGTACTTAACATGTAATGAGAGACCTGGGGACACAAGGTGATAGATATCCTGCATTGGACAAACATGTGCTGTAGTGTTTACAGAAACATATCATATACCCACCTAATCATGAAGGTTGTCAGATCTAGATAAGGGGAGGTCATTGTGGCTCTGCAGTCATCCTTCATCAGTGTTACAATTGACTACAATAGCCCCTGTGGGATGTACCTCAGCAGACACCTCCATCAACCGTAAAGTCCCCAACAGTACCTCACCAGGAGTATCAAAGAGCTTGCACAGATGCCATGTGTTGCCTGTGTTGCTGGTATCAATAAACATGCTGCACCTTGTACAATCTGAATGGCAGTGAGCTATGCACATGAGAGACCTGAACCCCAGCACTGACTTACATAGGACAAGCTGTACTGCATGATCCATAACACAGAAGCCACCCCCACCCATGAGTAAACTCCCAGTACAGGCTACCCATAGAGTCACTTATCGATTTTCCTCAATAGGAATCTTGATGAGTGGATGGGAGATGGTAGCTTTATCCTGGGTATCACTGTCATGTCACAGGTAGACAGAGGCAAAGTATACTAACCATGACATATGCCATGGCAAACTCCACTTACAATGAGTGTCGAAGGACAAACACAGTCTCCGACTAGCATTAGAAATGGACTAGGGCACATCGCTGGTGTTTGCAAATGTACACCTATGTTGTGGAATACACTACCAATGTTGGACAAGCCTGGTTTAAGTAGTTCATATCTGAACATAATGCAACATGGTCAGATGTACACAACTGGCCCCTAACCAGGCTGTTGTGCTCACTATGGAAATGTAAAGCAGTGATAGGACTAAAGCCCAGGATACTGTCCACCACTGTAGAGTGTACTGAACCAGTACACTCTACAGTACTACAGTGTTAGGTCAGTGTGAAAGGATGTTGACAACTGTATGCAAAGTATCCCATGCAAACCCTGCAGGCACAGTATAATCCTGTTGTGTTCACACACAAAGCAGTTGTACAGTAACTACACAACATGACACACAACACACAACCGTAAGCGGAGATATTTGTTGAAGTTCACACTCATCCACAAATGTGGTGGGCTGCAGAGTTCAACATATGGAATGCTCACACTGGGCATGCTCACACACTTTGATAAATGAGACATATGTCAGACAACATGCCATGGGAAGGCTGAACTGGGCATGCTCACACACTTAGGCCAAATCTCAGTTTAGCAGTTGGCCACACATATCTGGTATTTTTACGTGTTATTCCAGGAACCAACCACATTACAGCAATCTGCCCAGTGCACACAGTTAAATGACTACAGAGACATATGTGATATAGTGGATCCCTCCCATATGCAAACATCTTCCACAGATACACAAGTTGTTCATACAAACAGGGAATGCTATGGCAATAAAGACGTGCAAACAGTCTATCAGCAACAAATAATGTGCATTTGACAATTAAACATATGGGTGTAGAGGTCAACACTAGGCTGTTTGCCCTAGGGAATGACAGCTTAGCCAGAGTGTGCTTGGCATCTGCCTCCCCACAGGATGCACATTCCCCTTTCTAAACACCGATGATGTCAGCACCCTATAAGTACAGCAGGAGAAGTGAAACCTCCCAGTAATATGAATAGCATGCTCCGCTAATGTATCCCTCTCAAGTGTCATAGCATAGTTAGGTAGGGGTTTGAGTCCTGCAAATGTTTGGTCTGTGTGTGTGTGCAAGGCTGTGGGAGAGAAATGTCCCTTTTGACAACTGGGAAAACACACTATAGGATGCACATTCCCCTTTCTAAACACTGATGATGTCAGCACTCTATAAGTATAGCAGGAGAAAAAAAACCTCCCAGTAATGCCAATAGTGCGCTCCGCTAATGCGTCCGTCTCAAGTGTCATAACATAGTTAAGTAGGGGTTTGAATGCTGCTAGTGTGTGTGTTTGGCTGAGGGGGGTTAGTGTGTGTGAGGGAAATGCCCCTTTTGACAACTAGGAGAACAGACTACAGGATGCACATTCCCCTTTCTAAACACTGATGATGTCAGCACTCTATAAGTATAGCAGGAGAAGAGAAACAACTCAGTAATGTGAATAGCTCGCTCCCCTAATGCATCCCTTTCAAGTGTCATAACATAGCTAGGTAGGGGTTTGAATCCTGCAAGTGTGTGTGTGTGGCTGAGGGGGGTTAGTGTGTGTGAGAGAAATTTTGGCAACTAGGAGAACAGACTACAGGATGCACATTCCCCTTTCTAAACACTGATGATGTCAGCACCCTATAAGTACAGCAAGAGAAGAAAAACCTCCCAGTAATGTGAATAGCGCGCTCTGCTAATGCATTTGTCTCAAGTGTCATAACATAGCCCGATAGGGGTTTGAATCCTTCAAATGGCAAGTGTGTGTGTTTGGCTGAGTGGGGTTAGTGTGTGCAAGAGAATTGTCCCTTTTGGCAACTAGGAGAACAGACTACAGGATGCACATTCCCCTTTCTAAACACTGATGATGTCAGCACCCTATAAGTACAGCAAGAGATGGGAAACCTCCCACTAATGCGAATAGTGCACTCTGCTAATGCATCTGTCTCGAGTGTCATAACGTTGCTAGATAGGGGTTTGAATCCTGCAAATGGCAAGTGTGTGTGTTTGGGTGAGGGGGGATTTTGTGTGAGGAAAATGTCCCTTTTGGCAACTAGGAGAAGAGACTACAGGATGCACATTCCCCTTTCTAAACACTGATGATGTCAGCACCCTATAAGTACAGCAAGAGAAAATAAACCTCCCAGTAATGCAAATAGCGCGCTCCGCTAATGCGTCCGTCTCAAGTGTCATAACATAGTCGGATAGGGGTTTGAATCCAGCAAGTGTGTGTGTTTGGCTGAGGGGGTTTAGTGTGCGTGAGGGTAATGTCCATTTTGGCAACTAGGAGAACAGACTACAGGATGCACATTCCCCTTTCTAAACACTGATGATGTCAGCACCCTACAAGTACAGCAGGAGAAGGTATGTGGCATGGACAATGACTGAGTCATATGTGTCCATGCCTCTGACTGACCTGTATGCTTGTGTTATGTGGTGGACCATAGTGCCCCACAGGCATATCACTGTGACCTTCACCTTGTCCAGCCTGGTGAGCGTGACCATACTGCACCGGACAATAAAGGTAGCTAACACAACTGTGGCAGGTGTGTTGTCTAGCCGTACAGGCTGTGACTGGCACACAGGATTTGTGTGCTATGTGTTATGTGTGATGTGTTCAGGCATAATGTATGCCTGTGTGTCAGCTGCAGAGGTGTGTGCCGCTCAGGCAGGATGCTATTCTAAGGCTCCACGAATGGCCCAGTGTGTTCACGTGCTTGTATTGCTGTCAGTGTAGGTCTACATCAGACTGGTATTGTAGTCACTGTAGTATTGCATGCCACCTGACAGGTTATGCCAGTACTGGGTTCAGAGTGTTTAGTCCCCAGTTTGGCTATGTGATTCCATCTCATACATGTGTTGTACATCCATGTGTAGGGGAGAGGGTTGACTGTGTACATGTGGCAGCTGTGACATTGCCACATGACCCACATATTCCACAACTGTAGCATAGAGGTGACTGACAACTGACCTTTGAACATGCTATCATAGTATTGTGATTGCCATTGTGATTAACAGCACATAGGGCCAATGGGGAACAAGGTACATAGGTTCATAGGTTCATAGCGTCATACTAGGCAATCTGCCCTAGGGCATTTAAGAACCTAGCCAGAATGTGTTTGACTGTCGCCATCCAATGTAAATATATCTTGCCATGCCCTTTTCTGAG
The DNA here is from genome assembly GCF_019279795.1 of Protopterus annectens. Taxonomy (NCBI): domain Eukaryota; kingdom Metazoa; phylum Chordata; order Ceratodontiformes; family Protopteridae; genus Protopterus; species Protopterus annectens. The sequence continues at coordinate 591,777,070 of NC_056735.1, read as the reverse complement.
GTTAGTATACTGTGCCTCTGTCTAACAGTGACACAGAAGTGATACCCGGGGTAAACCTACAATGTCCCATCCACTCATCAAGATTCCCCTTGAAGAGAGTCAATGAGAGACTCTTCCTAACCTGGACTGGGATTTTATTCCAGAGTGAAGTGAGCCTCTGGGTTATGAATCTGTCCCTCCAGGATGTCCTATTTATTTCAGTGCTGAGGCTCAGGTCTCTCAAGCGTGTATCCCAATGGGATTTGGATATTCTCAGGTGCAGCATGCCAATTAATTCCTTGTTCGACATGGTGTTATACATTAGGCACAGATTGCCTCTGAACAGGAGGTATGCCACTGAGTAGAGCTGGGGTTTATTTAACCGGTCAGCATATGGCATCTGTTTGAGCCCTTTGATCCTCTTGGTGAGGTACTTGTGGGGTCTTTCCAGTTGCCGCAGGTGTCTGGTAAGGTACATCCCGACAGGGGGATTGTACTCAATTATTGGCCTGATGAGGGATGAGTAAAGAGGCACAATGTCCTCCCTTGATGTAGATGTGAATCCCTTCATGATGGGGTGGGCTATATACAATGTCTTTCTAACCACTCTGGCCATGTGGTCGTCAAATGAGAGATTGCTATCAACTTGGGTCCCCAGGTCCCTAATTACTTCTTCTGTACATAATGGAGTACCACCTATGTGGTACTTTGTGGGCACTTTGTTTTTGCCAAAGGGGATGACTATACACACTTTTGCATTCAGCTGGAGGCCATGGCTTTGGCACAAGTTGTCTGTTTCTATGATGCCCCTTTGGAAGATGCTTGTGTCGGCTGGAGAGTCAATTATGGTGGCCAGTTTGCAGTCATCTGCATATTTGGTTAGTCACAGTCCTTCCATGTTGGCCTGTACCTCCGATAAATATATACCAAACAAGAGAGGTCCCAGGACTGAGCCTTGTGGGACACAACTCGTAACTGGTTTGGAGTCTGGCACAGCTCCAGCAATTCTAACCATGTGGGTTCTGTCCTTGAGCCAGTGTGCAATCCATCTAGTGACATAGGGGCTTATATTTAAGCTGGTGAGCTTCTCTAGAATGCCTGAGTGGGGTATTGTTTAGAAGGCTTTTGTGAGGTCCAGGTAGGCTATGTGTACCACCTTCCCCTCGTCAATGGCCTTGGTGACTGTTTCAAAGAAATCAACCAGGTTTGAGAGGCAGGATCTGCCCTTAACAAAGCCAAACTGGGTATGAACCAGTGTCTGTAGGTCCGCAATATCTATATTTATGTGGTCCATGATGATCCTTTCCATAGCTCTGCAGACCAAGCTAGTGTGGCTTATGGGGTGATAGTGTCCAGGATCCGTTGAGGCACCACCTTTCTGTAGAGGGACCACTGTTGCTGTACGCCACACTTTGGACACATATCCTGTAGTAAGGCTGGGATTGAACAGTAGGTTTATGTTTGGTAGTAGCACGTCTTGGTGGTCATGTAGGACACAGCCCAGGACACTGTCTCGTCCCATTGATGCAGTGTGTATTGCTTTGGAGAGGGTGGCTCTTACCTGAGCATCTGAGATGTCAGGGGGGCAGCACTCTGCTGGGATACATATTTGCCCTTTCAGTGTGGAGGGGGTGATAAGTTTGCACTGAACCTGTCAGCTAGAATGTTGGCAATGTCTGTTGATTTGGTGTTTCTATTGACATTTTGGACTACCTCTGAGCATATCTTGGAATTACCACCCAGGTTCCTAACATAACTAAAGAAAGCCTTGTGATTATCCTTAGTGTCCTGTGCAATTTCTCTTGAAGCTGGCCTTAGACAATCTTATGAGTTCCTGTAGTTATTTGCTAATACTGATCAGTGATGCCTTCCCTATTTGTGAATTTGCTGTATCATTTAGTAGCTTCCTCCTTCTATTGTGTAGTTTGTTTATGGCTGGGGTCCACCAGACAGGACGTCTGCCTTTGGAGGATTGGGTCTTGGTTTTATTCGGGATCACATGATCCATGCATTCCTGAAGGTGTCCATAGAATGCGTTTATAGAGGAATCTGCGGTCTAGTCTGTAGTTTCCACAGGCCTGGGGGCTTTGAAGGTTTCCAACTCAGTTTTGAAGAGTGTGAATTTGCTTTAGAGAAGTTGTTCACTGTGGTGTTCTGGGCAGGGGGTGGGGTCGGGATGTGAATATCCAGTGAGATTAGTTTATGGTCCGATCTTACCAGTGAGGGATACACTTCTGGTCTGGAGCATTGAGTCCCCATGTTGGTGATGATCAGGTCCAGTATGTTTCCCCTTCTTGTGAGAGTGGTAACAAGTTGTTCCATAGCATTTGAGCTCATATATTCTAGGAATCTTTGGCCTAGGGTGTTGGAGCTAGAGTCATGCTCCCAGTCCATGTTTGGGTAGTTGTCGTCACCCAATATAATGGTGTTTGGAGAGACCTTCATATTTCCACTGTTCACAGGATGGCCGAGTGCAGTTCTTGGGTTTGGGAGGGTGGTCTGTAGCAGGCTATAACCTGGAAGGCAGTTTCACCCATTGTTAGTTGCACATGGATAGTCTCTGATGCTTGGTGCTTTGCCACCAACCTGGAGGTGTGGGTATCTTTGATGAATATCAATACTCCCCCTCCATTTGTGGTTCGTTCCAAGTTTTGGGGCTGAAAAGCATGGTATGAGGTTAAACCTGGTAGTGCAGGTGTGCTCTCAGTAGCCCTGGACCAGGCATCTGTTACTGCACAGATATCGATGTTCTCCATGCCAAGGAGAGTTTCGGGTGCATGCATCTTGAGGTTTGGACTTCTGGTGTTGGGTAGCATTACTCTTAGTTTCTTATCCCTTGTGATACCTACGAAGGTGGGTTTGTCATTTGAGCCTTGCCTAACATAGGCACTATGGGGGTAGCAAGAGCCTTTGCCAATATCTGAAAGCCCAGGGGTGGCAGGTGCAGGCCGTCCCTAGCGAAGCAGGTGGTTCAACAGCAGATGAATATGTGAAGGTTTAGTGCCTGTGATTAGTTAGCAGTAGCATATATGACTGCTCACGTGGACATATGCCAGGTAAGTCATATGCAGTGTGTCACAGGCAATGTACATGTGAACAGGACAATCAGTGACATTCTGTCAAGTGAGGCATGGACATACATATAGTAAGCTATGCAGATGGCACTAGGAGTCCACAGAAGCTCTATAACTATGCATTGCAGGTGTGATCGGTATTCCAAGGTAATTGCAAGCAAACATGCATGCAAACAAAGCTACAGTAAACAGGGCTGCATGTAGTCCATTGTACAACAAACAAGCTGTACCACTTCCAAAAGGTAACACTGCACATATGCAGGCACTATGCACATGTACATGGAAATACATGGGTCAGATGGCTAGGGTCCAGTCTTAGCGCACACAAGTGTACAGACCATGTACTGTCAGGATGTACAATAACTGGATGGAAACCCATGTGCTCATACCTGCAGTAATACACATGTCAAATAACAGACACTGAGCCTTCACTCAGTGGTTCCATACTTAGTAGGATGTATGCTACCTGGCCTCCCACCACAGTATCCCTGACATATATGGGGACTCTTCCTCCTGTGACAGTTAGTTTTGTGTGTTGGGGCTGTCTAGCATGGTATGAGATGTGAGCTTGCAGTGCTAGGGTGCTCCTGTGTGTCCTGTACCAGTCGTGTAGTACTGCACACATATCAACATCCTCAAACATCCGCATTACAGAGTCCAGTGTGGGCAACATGCCACTTGCAGTTTACATGTCCATCATTGCGTATTACTACATTCATTACCTTATCCCCTGTGCTACCTATGTATGTAGCCTTCTGTTGACATCATTACCACCAGTATGCCAACATGTGCAGATGATACACTATGGTACTTACCATGAGTGTAGACAACAGTACATGACAATCACACCCTTACTGCATTAGGCATGCTGTGATATACCCACAATTAATTCAGCACACAGTACTGTTAACAACATGATACTATTACTACACATCTATGTGGTCACCCTGGATGTTAACCTGTACCTGCACAGTTGTTACAGATTGCAGGAGGTGGCACAGTTTCATCATATGTACAGGGTGTGAACTTGGTATGCCTGAGTCAGCCACCGATACCACTGATTGACATGTATGTGTATGTGTGTTGGTGAGGGACAGCAGTAGAAGGTGGGGCAATGTTGATGCAGTGTGTGCGTGTATGCAGTAGCCCTAGGTGTTGTCAATTCGCATGTGTGTATGGATGCACACAGTTCCACCTCGTGGCTGCCATATACTGGTGTTTGTGGACAGCCACAGACTGTACCTGCCAAATCATACAGATCAGTGTCTCTGGCCATGGACACGGTACCTGTGCCTTGCAGGGGTGCTACGGATCGTATCCAGTACCAACCCAGACTGGGTACTGTCATCAGAAGCAGGTGTTCATTGACTGGACACAGATCCCTGTCGGGTCTGGCCAGAGCCATGTGCACGTGGTCTCCTGTGGCGGTCTGATGACAGCACAGACCCAGCATTGCTGGGGCCGCTGCTGGCACTATGGGGGCAGCCGCGGCCCTGTTGTCATCCACGATGACTGCCAGCTGCTGCTGTTGCTGGCATACGGCCACGTCGACACCTCAACTGTCCACCATCGCCCTGGCTCATGGACATGTAGTTGTGGAACCGGTCTAATATGTCCCCACAACGTCTGTCTATGACATCGGTGAAATCACGGACAGCAGCCGCAATGTCATGCATACTGTCAGTCATGGCTCTGTGACATGCTGTCAGCTCCCTCAGACCCTGTCTGGTGTACCGTTCCATATGTGACTGTGCCTGCATGACAGCCCGAAACATAGCTGAGGTTGTAAGACCTCTGTGGGCATGTCTGACAGGGTCAGTATGCCCACGGATGCTCCCACGAGAACCCCTGGACATCTGTCTGTGTGGTACCATCTCTAGGCCATGCCCATGGCTGCTGTGTTGGGTGGCATGTGCCACAGATACCACATTACCCTGGTCAATGCCCACTGTATGCTGTCCATCACCTAGGGACATTGGTGACAAAGGGTGTATTGGCAGGATAACTGTGCGCATTGATGGGGTCGACAGCTGTGTACTGTCAATCGGCTGACCAATGGCGGACCCTGGCATACCTTCCTGTGCCATTACACAGATGTCATCATTATCAGTACCCATGGCACCTGATTCAGGTTCCCTGCTACATGACACCAGAGCAGCACCAGAACCTGTGGGAGGGAAACAGGAAACACAGTTTACAATGTCTACACATTACCAGCGATGCACACATGCACACATGCACACATGCACACATGCACACATGTGCACATGCGCACATGCACAGGTGCACACATGCACACATGCACACATGCACACATGCACACACACATGCACACATGCACACATGCACACATGCACACATGCACAGGTGCACACATGCACACATGCACAGGTGCACACATGCACACATGCACACATGCACACAGTTTCACACAATTGTACAGTACTCAGTATGCGTGATATCAACACACAGACACAGACACACCTACATGCATACAAAGAGCACTACTAAGTGAGCCTAATATTACTATTACTATCAAGACTATTACAGGAATTGTCAATACACACTCACCAGCATGGATAGGCTGCATTGCTGTTACACCAGAGGGACCTGCAGATGTGAAGAAACTAATGTCAATGGGCATGACTGTGCATTGTTACAGAGTATGATACAGGTCAGTAGTACAACAGTCGCCTTTCACAGGTCATCTGCTAATATTGCGGATATCACACTTGCACATTAAATACTATGGTGACAGCTACAAACCAAGGACACACCTAACCAAATGGCTATGCAGCAACATGTGGAATTGGGAGCAAAACCCAAAATGCAGCAAACAAACATCGAATCTTTTTTACCTTTACCGGTACGCCCAAGAAGGGATTCAAGAGGAAGATCGGAGAGCCAAGTAAGAGGCAAAAGGAAGCTATCGGGGGAACCGCAGAACAAAAGAGGTCGACAAAGGGACTGAACAGTTTGGTTTTTAACCTGTCCGACCTACCGTTGACCGACACGGATGATCTTTTATTGAACAAAGGTTTAAGCTACATACCGGCACAAGTTAGTAATATCTCTGATACACTAACTGATTTAAGAGCTTTTGCTCGTAAAATAGCCCTGAAATTGTTGTTTAAAAAGGACTCAACTAATAACATGAATTCTAATGCTCAGTCTGAATTTGAATGTTTTAAAAGGAAAAGTACTTATACACCTGCATTCCATCCATGCATAGATTCTTTTATTAAAATATGTGAAAATGATTTATTTAAACACTATATGTTATATAGCAAGGGTTTACTTTCTTTATTTCATAATTTGACAAGAGATGAATGGACATCATTGAATGCTTTATCAAGTAATCCGAAAATTACCATTAGACCAGCGGATAAGGGTGGGGGACTGGTTCTGTTAAACACCAGGGATTACTTTAAATATATGGAGCTCCTTTTAATGGATCACAATACATATAAATTGATAGATGAGAAAACTGTTCAAAGGTTGATTTTTCAGGTACATCAAGATCTTTATGAACTTTTGTTATGTAGACAAATCAGTTATGATTTTTATCTATTCCTATTGATTGAACATCCGACTTTACCCTACTTGAAAGGTCTCCCAAAAATGCATAAGGGAGTAACACCACCTCCCCTTCGTCCCATTGTTGTGGGGCATAATTGGGTTACAGAAAATGCTTCTATTTTTATAGAAAAGAAGTTAAAACCATTGGTTTCTGTTATTCCCACTATCCTAAGAGACTCATACCAACTAATAGATAATATCAGAAATTTGAACTTTATTGTATCAGAGGTACATATTTTAGTTACACTAGATGTAAAGAGTCTGTTTACTGCAATTCCTAATTCTTATGGAATGGATGCTGTCAGGTCCTTACTGAGTAAGAGCCGAAAGTATTCCAGTAATGAACAATCTTTACTTAATACTTTATTAGAAATAGTATTAACAAACAATGTTATGACATTTAATGAGCTTTTCTATATACAACAGTGGGGGGTGGCTATGGGCACCCTCTGCATAACACATATGCCAACCTTGTTGTATATAGCTGGGAAACCACATGCTTATTTCCACATCCCAACTATAAAAAGGTACTTCTATATTATAGATTTGTAGATGATATACTTTTGCTATGGGATGGAACTTTACATGAACTACAAAGTTTTATATCTGACCTAGAGAAAACAACAGACTTTTTAAGATTTTCAATTGAACATTCAACCTCTGACATTAACTTTCTTGATCTCAAAATCCAAAAGGATGGACAAGGGGGACTTAAAACATCGTTATATAGGAAAGAATGTTGGAAAAATACGTTACTGCAATATGACAGCATGCATCCAAGATTCATTTTTAAAAACATAGTTAAGGGACAATATACTAGGATAGATAGATTATGTCAAGGAATAGATGAAAGAAATATTGAATTCAATAAATTAGAACAACTTTTCCTAGATAGAGGATATAATTCGGATATGGTAGTTAAGATAAAAGACTCATTTATGCAGGAAAGTACTTCCCATAGAAATTATGGTTCCTCTAATTCTTTTGTTTTTTCTAAATCTTTGAATTTTTCTAATGGATACAATAGTAACCCCTCACAAATGGATTCATGTTATGTTAGATGTATAATCAACTATACCAGTGACAATAAATACCTAACTGACATTATCATAAAAAATTGGTCGATTTTAGTCACTAACGATGAAATCAAACAACTGATAGGTGGAAGACCCACTTTCACATATAAAATTTCAAAGAATCTAAAAAGGATATTATGTAATGAAAAAAGACCTACTAATTTAACATTTAGAAAATTAAATTTAAATAACAACATTAATATTGGTACTCATCCCTGTGGAAAGTGTAGCTCTTGTCAATGGATTTCGAAAGAGAAAAGTTTTTTTCACCCTGAACTATTGTTTAATTTTGAATTCAGATGTATAGCAAACTGTGAAGACAGCAATGTTATCTACCTGGCAACTTGTGAGTCATGTCCTGCATTTTATGTAGGCATGACCACAAGACGATTTAAAGATAGAATACAAGAACATATATATGCCATCAAGAAAATTGACCACAGGAATGCTTTATCTAAACACATTGCAGAATTTCCTGAACATAAGTTTTTATTCAGGGTCCTACAAAAGAGAGAACCAAACATTAGGAAGGGTGATAACTTTAATGACCTAGAAAACCTAGAGCTAGATTGGATATTCAGATTCAGGGCACAAAATTACCCAGGACTGAATACCTATGTGAGCATTAGATCATTTTTAAAGAAACGTAAATATTAATATGTCCTTTACTTTGGGACTCTATATTTAGACATGGTGTTTAGGGTTACATACATTCTTGGATATATATATATTTTTTTTTTCATACATATATTTTTTCATATATTTTCCATTTATTTATATATCTATACAATGGTTAGTATGCTTGATTTGTTTTTCACAACATTTCTAACAAGATTCCAGAAACATATATTTCATTAGGCCATACTAAATAGTTACTTATGTATAAATATTCAATATTTTGAATGTTTGTCTTTATGTGGTTTTTTAACACACTATCAATGCTGTATAAAAGCCTTGAATGATGATGGTAGGATATGTACATATGCATTAAAATTGTTATATGTCTTCCATCATAAATGGATTTGGTATTTAGGTACATGAAATCTATTGTTGGTAATGTTCATAAATATAAATTTCTTGACTTTGGGATACTGATATTATACATATTATTGTATTTTTTATATATAATGAAAAACTTTTATAAGTACTTGCTTAACATAGTTCATATTCAGATGAAATCATATGTATGTTTTACATTATATCTTGCATATCAGTATATACTTATATACATTTTTAATAGCAAGCCCTATGCATTGATATATTGCATTTTGAACCATGTATCTAATGCTGTTTATCCAAATAACCTTGCCATTAGAGTCTTAATGCTGTAGTAGTTTAATATTTTTATAAGTTTCATAGTCTCAGATGTTTTACAGCCCTTATATATATCAGCACAAAATATTTTGTTAGACTTAGAAGACTGTTTTGTGCTGCGTCCTATATAGTTTTCATACTATTTTATTGTTCAGAGTTGATGTCATTCAACTAGATTTAAAAGAGAAATTTTTTTTTTAAACTATACTTAAAGGGTTAACCAACTAAATAATTAACAACTGAATTTAATTGGATAATTGCATCTAATTAATCACTGTTTTTTATATATAATGAGTGATTTTCACTATGTTTATTGAATCTGAAGAAGCGTGCCTTTGTGGATGCACGCGAAAGCGCTTATTCTCTTGTTTCAATAAAGAATTGATTTTACGTGGTGGTTGGCTTCCAGTTTCTACTACACCACATTACCCTGGTCAATGCCCACTGTATGCTGTCCATCACCTAGGGACATTGGTGACAAAGGGTGTATTGGCAGGATAACTGTGCGCATTGATGGGGTCGACAGCTGTGTACTGTCAATCGGCTGACCAGTGGCGGACCCTGGCATACCTTCCTGTGCCATTACACAGATGTCATCATTATCAGTACCCATGGCACCTGATTCAGGTTCCCTGCTACATGACACCAGAGCAGCACCAGAACCTGTGGGAGGGAAACAGGAAACACAGTTTACAATGTCTACACATTACCAGTGATGCACACATGCACACATGCACACATGCACACATGTGCACATGCACAGGTGCACACATGCACACATGCACACATGCACAGGTGCACACATGCACACATGCATGCACACATGCACACATGCACGCATGCACAGGTGCACACATGCACACATGCACACATGCACAGGTGCACACATGCACACATGCACACATGCACACAGTTTCACACAATTGTACAGTACTCAGTATGCGTGATATCAACACACAGACACAGACACACCTACATGCATACAAAGAGCACTACTAAGTGAGCCTAATATTGCTATTACTATCAAGACTATTACAGGAATTGTCAATACACACTCACCAGCATGGGTAGGCTGCATTGCTGTTACACCAGAGGGACCTACAGACGTGAAGAAACTAATGTCAGTGGGCACGACTGTGCCATTTTTACTGAGTATGATACAGGTCAGTAGTACAACAGTCGCCTTTCACAGGTCATCTGCTAATATTGCGGATATCACACTTGCACATTAAATACTATGGTGACAGCTACAAACCAAGGACACACCTCACACATGCATTAACAACCAGTGTACACAATAGTCAACTATACATATGGCATATTACCTGCACGTTCACTGTCTTGCTGCTGCATGGCTCCAGCCGCCATCATAATGCATGTCTGCTGCTGTTGTTTTTGCTGGCGGACTGGAGCCACTACACTCATGAGTAGTCCCTCCAGTCTGGTGAGTGGGGGATGTGTAGCCACCCCACCACCTGTGGCGACCTGTTGTCTGTGGATATCCGACGCACGCTGATGGACATTTCTGATTAAATCACTGCAGTGATGTCGTACCTGCTCATATGTCCTATTATGCGTGCCTATGTCATTTACCCGATGGACCAGGTCTTGCCACGGTGCAGCCCTCTCCTGCTGATACTGGCTGGTGCGGGAAAAGAGTACTGCATAATCCCCCACCAGGATCTGGTGTATCTCCTCATCCCCAGCTGTGGAGTAAGTGGGATTCCGCGGGTGAGCCATGTACCTGAAAAAGAAAATAACCTGATATCATCAATATATGTCAGCAGAATTTGGCACACATACTACACATGCTACTCGACTGTTATGATACAACATATCTCACATATATAGCATCTGTCTGTCTATTGGTGGATACACATGTAAATGGCCAGGTATCAGTGCTCAGCCAGCAACTGTGCAACAGTACCTGGCACACTCCATACGACATACTACCAAACCCCAGCAGTCAGAACACTGATTCAGGTCAAGAGCACCTCCTCACTCTGGGGGGTTGTATCTAGGTACTGTATGGCCTACATCATCAACTACTGTGAGCTACCACACACTAATTGCCCTGGATATACATATCCCACCTCCACCACCAGCACAAACGACTATAGTAAATAACATTAGAGATGCAAACTTTACACTTTGTAACAGTGAAATGGTATCCTTTCAGCCCACTGGGCCAGTGGCAGATACAATCCACAATGCTGACCCCTACACAATTGCTTTCTACAGACATCTCCGAGAATGCATGGATCATACAATCCCATATATGACCAAGACACTCTCCACAAAGGGACAGCATCCTGTCTGGTGGACCCCAGCCATAGACAGATTGTATTACAGAAGATGGAAGCTACTGCAAGACAGAGCATAATTCCATAAAGGGAGGGCATGTCTGAGCAGCACTAGTAAGGATCTATTTTCCATCATACAAACATCCATGGGCAACTTTGAGAGGGAAATCAAGAGGGACACTACAGATAACCAGAAGGCCTTCTTCAGTTATGTTAGCAACCTGGTCAGAATCCATCCTCTATGCCCATAGTTAGTACACAACAACAAATATTTCACTGACACCACAGATATTGACAACATTGTGGCAGACAGGTTCAGTGCAGGTGTCACCCCGCCATCTCCCCCAAAATAAGACATAGTTATCCCAGCTGACTGTAACCTCCTTGTCATCACAGATGTCCAGGTGAGAGCCACCCTCAGGAAAGTAGAATACACAACATGACTGGGACCTGATGGTATCCCCAGTTGCATGCTACATAAACTCTGACAGGAGCTAAACACACATATAGACATGCTATGTAACACTAGCCTGACTACAGGATATGTACCTGTACACTGGCGCACAGCAGCAGTGGTTCCACTCCACGAAGGAGGCACCTCAACATACCAATACAATACAACACAATACATTACATTACAATACAATACTATACAAAATGCTATTGCCCCTGGGACTACAGCAGAATACTGTTCTGCTACCCTGACCATTGTGACACATGTGGTGTGATGGTACCTGCTGCTGTCATGCAGTTACACAGGGTGACTCATATGGCATATTACCTATCTGACTAACATTCAGCAGGGGTATGTGTGACATGTACTCATGGGGAGTCTTGCTTCTTAACACTGTGTGGTTTATTGCAGGGTATGTCTTATCTGTGGGTAGGAACTTTTACCTCCACATGTGCTCTCTATTGCAGTGGCATGGATGACACACAGCAGTCATTTAGGTTGTGGATGGTGTGAGGTGTTACTATGGTTGTTGGACATCTGTCATGGGTGTGACTTACTTATGTAAATCCGGGAGTGGTAACCTCTATGTGGGTAGTATATGTGTACTCTGTGGTGTTGTCAGTCACTGTGCGTTGATAATGTGTTTGAGTGCATTGTCACAGTGTTGTACATGTCACTGTGTCCTTCTCCATATCTGTAGCTGTCATGTGAGGTCCATACCATGGCATCCATTATGTGGTGTGGAGGGGTACACCGACCTACATGTCCATAGCTGACACACCATGTCTGCTGACACATACCATGTGCAGGTATTCCAGGAATAGTGTGCCACTGTGAATATCATTGGGGCCACTATTGTACACATGTATGATCCTGTTCACCCCTGAAACGTGCAGTGGTGTGCAGCAAATCACATATCTGGTAGTTACTGGTGTAGGTGATTTGAAATGTGGTATGGTACTCCGGTTTTGACACTGGTGTTCACGCCATGCCTTTGTCACCAGGCACCTGTTGCAATACATCTCTACACATGTGCCTCACTCAGAATTTATATACATCTCTCTCTCTCTCTCTCTCTCTATATATATATATATATATATATATATATATATATATATATATATTTAGATATATCTATATGTATATATATATATATATATATATATATATATATATATATATATATATATATATGTCTGTATACATATACACATATATATATTGATGTACATATATTGCTATGGATGTGGAGAGGGGGGACACAGAGGGGGTGAGAGTGACAGAGTGGATGGGACAGGGTGTGTTGAGGTCGTCATATACAGTCATACCTGTAGATAGTCAGATCAGTCTGTCTATGTATATGTATCTACATATATCTATATCTGTATGTGTGCATTACATATATATGTTTGTACATATTCTATCTATCTACATCTGTCTATGTATTCCTACATCTCTCTCTATGTATGTATACATATATGCATATATATATATATATATATATATATATATATATATATATATATATATATATATACATACATACATATGTTGACATACATACGTATCCATATGATAGACAGGTATATCAACATGTTTGTCTACCATACTGTATACACACACTAACATACTGCTAAACATACATAACTGTGAAACCTACTTTGTACATTGCACTACAACCTACAGTCAACCTATATTGATATGTGCACATAGATGCTCACATACAAATGTATGTACAGCCTTCACTGATAGTTGCTGTATGTCCCCTGCCCTTTACACGTCTTCATATACATATGGATACAGACCAATGACACATATGGAGGGTTCACAGTATGTAGACCTTTATAGTATTACTTTACATTACCTGTGTTTGTCACAGCTGCTTGTGTTGCCGTCTGGTTTTCTGTCCTGCTGCTCCACTTCCCAGTTGTCAGCTTTCAGGTGGCTGTTGCTGAACAGTTTTGTTTGTGTCTGCTTAATTTCAATTTTCTCTGTCTCTGTCTCTCTCTCTCTCTGTCTGTCTGTCTCTCACGTCCTCCTCAGGGTGCAATGAAAGTATTGCATGTGTGGACTGGGAGTACAGCATACTTTTGTAGGTATCTGCATATGCCCATGTGATGGCCTCTGCACCAATTGTTAGCCAGCATTTGCTAATTGCATGCAGCCAGTTGTGTACTGATTGCAGTTCTCACTGTGATTTCAGAACAGTGCTATAAAAAAGGTATGTGAGATAGGCGTAGCCCTTTCAGATTTTAAGGGCAGGGACCATGCTGTTATGCTGTGGACAATGTTCTGTGAGTGTAAAGGTTGGTATCTCTCTCATATTTCCAGCTGTGTTGTAGATTAACATTCCTCCATTCATTTCTCCAGTTTCCTGTACTAACTGTGTATGTACACTGACACCCACAACTGCTACTACTGTTAATGTGTGTATGTGCTTTCCTTTCACTTTTGCTTGCACTTTGTTGCTAAGGCTTCAATATTTGCCCTTTACAGTCACTACTTGTATGCCTGCTAGGTGTCCTGACTGTAGTGTGCTGCTGTAGCTTTCCTATTTTCCATTTACATTCACACCTTGAAATGCTTGCTATATCTGCTAGGGTGTTACAGCATGCAGTGTGGTCTGGCCATGGTGTGAGCCTTGACATCTATTAGGGTATTTAAGTATGCTGCTGAGCAGGCCCCAGAGACTCTCAGGTTCATCTGTTATCTGCCTCATGGAATGGTACATAGTGGGGTACACCTATTAAATTGTCTGGTATGCTGCAGTTGTGACTGTGGGTTAGCATGAGCATATGTATTACTACACTTATTCTGCCATGCAAGTGGTGAATACTTTCAGGACTCCATAGTTACCATTGCATGTGTTGTTACACCTTTCTGCCTACTGTTTGTACATTTCACATGGAGTCTGTGGGGCATCCCTGTAAGTCATTCACTGTTGCTATGTCTAGGCTCTTAACTATTCAAATATGGTGGTGTCAGACCTCTCATGTGTACAAATATTTGCAGGTTGTCCACATTTCTGCCTCATATTTTGGTCAATATCTCATGCACAGCTTTTTCTGGCAAATCACTCTGGGCTTAAGTCAGAATATAGTGACAAACATTCAAGTTTCAGACTTCATACCCTTCCAAACATCCCACAAAATGCAGACCCTGTTACTCTCTGAACTGTCTGCGTTTGTTGTAACATTATTTGTAATGTGTCCCTGGTTTTGGGCCTTTGCTCCACATATTTTATTACTTGGTCCGGATGTGTTCCTGTAAGAGGTTGTGGGGTATGGGCAGTGATTATCCTGCTGTGAGTATGTGTGTGGCTTGCAAGGTGCTATAGTGACATTATTACCTACTAGCTACCAACTAGCATGGCTGTTTCTGTTCACACACTACTATTATGGAAATGCACTAGTTTTGACAGTAATTCTAAATTACATGCTTTGTGTACTACACATCCTATATTCCCTTTACATTCATTCCTACTATTACATGATATATTTATTTTAGCACAATATTCTTGTATAAGAGTCATGGCTTAGTGGTAAGTCATGCAGACTACTGTTTCCAAGGTCCTGGGTTCGGGACTGCCAGTGGGAATTTATTTTGCTTCTGAAGTGACTACAGGACCTGACAATCAATGTGACTAAGGCACTTTTAAGCAGTTGTAACCGGGTTAGCGCTGGTTTGCGCGGAGCTCACACATGCGCACTGGCGTTTAGCTCCGCGCACACAAGAGCACACCCACTTACAACCGCTTAAACGTGCTTACTCTTGCACACACCCGCTCTATTTTCTTTGAAAGAAATGAAAATGGGGAGACAGGAAAGTGGTGAAAAAGGGGTCACAAAGAGGGTAAGACAGTAGGGAAACAAGCTTGGGTTTTGCAGGAGGGATATAGGCAAGGCCCATAGCTGCCCATTCCTTCATCAGCAACAGCTGTGCATATGTTTGTAATTTGGTGTGACATTTGATACCTTCCACCCCTGAGAGAGGTGTAAGGACAACAGTAATACTTGTTGTACAGCCAATTGTAATTGATAGTTTCCATGTCTGGTAGACATATGTGCAGAATGGGCAGCTATGTATGGGGTGTAATTTTTTTGTGGGTACAGAGTGCCCTTTTTTTTTTTTTTCAGGTGAGAGTGGTATGTCAGGTGAAGGAAGTCGGTACAGCTAGGGAGGTAGGTTGGATAGATAAACAGACAAGACAAACAAGTCGCATACAGGGGCGGTGTATGACACATGTGGGGGGTTACACAATTGACGGGGACAGAGGTTTGAATATCCAGAGCCCATGAGCACACAGATGGCAACAGTAGAACTGATATCCCCACCAATAGGCAGTTGCCACTGTTCCTTCACTGCCCAGGATGGGGCTGTGCTGAGGGCTGTGTAGGCCGGGCAACAGGCATGCCTGTAAGTTGTGCCATCTGTGCCTCAAGCTGGCGTAGGGGCTTAAGAACATAGTCCCGAATCTCCCTACGCACCACAGTCCGGACGCTACGGAGGGTGAGTGGTGGTTCTCCTCCAGCCACACTTGCAGAGGGGGGGGTGAGCCCCATTCCCTGCAGTGCTTCCACCCGCAGGTGGCACAGGGCCACAGGAGGAGGGTCCAGACTCGGCACTAGAGCCAGGTGCACTCGCCAGCTGAGGTGGGAGAGGTGGGTCCACCTGAACCCGCCTTCCCTGTCATCCTATGTTTTGCATTATGTCATGACAGTTTGGGTTAGTGACATATAATACCATTCACAATTAGTTGTAACAGCATGCATTAGTATTCCCATTAACCAAACACCCAGATATTCTCACCATTGAACAGCGTGCATAACACATGCATAATTTGAACAGCAATACACAGTCCAACAACATGCAGGGTTAATTGATGGCAACAGGCCATCAGGTTTGGATGTATGAACAGGGCAGATGCATCAACGGACATGCAAATATATATGACCTAACAGGACAAACTCCCAGGGGTGTTAATTGTGATTGCACATACCATTTTCATGTGGAATGGGTTATATGCAGTTATAGGGTGGGGTGAAGAAAATAATATTAACACCTTCAAATACCAATACATATGCTGTACAATTCTAATAGCTACAGATATATACACACTACTGTTCTAACTACAGTTTCCTATATGATAACTATTTCAACTTGGTGATAGGACTGTTACTGCAACATCAATATACATGTTATTGTTCTTCATATACATTTCATATCTAGCTTTGTTCAGCTACATCATCCTGCTACATTTGCTTTATATATCTGTAGACAAGTGTGGATGTTTGGTATATCAGACAATCATACTATCTGCATATTGCAGACTGAGAGCAACATATCCAGATTTTGGGATACACATTCCAGATGCAGCAACACTTTGAACAGATTTTGCTGTTTGGTTTTGATTCTCACATGCATTTCATTCTGTTTTGACTGCAGTATACTTTATTCAGGGGTTATTACTACTGTATTGCTGGATTCATGACACTTTCTCACACTCTCTCACTTGTTTTCATTTTACTGTTCAGGATGGTACTTACTTCTAGGCTTTATTGACATGTTTTACCTGTAGTTATTACAATCCTTTCCAGCAGTCTCACTTCTGTCATGTTTCAGTATTTCAACAGGGATATATTTCACACATGTGATTTCATCATCTTCTGCAGCTATACTTTTCAGCCTGCTGCAGGTTGTGTACTATTTTCTTACAGGTGGGGCATTTTTATTTCAGAATTTATGTCAGACATTTTCATTTTACTGTTTGGCTTACAGGCTGAAACACACTTTTGTAATCAAGCAATACTTGCAGACACTTTCACACTGTTACTTGCACATTTTATTCCTTAGTGACTACACTGCACTCTTTTGCTGACTGTCATACTTTTATATTTCTTTACAGTTACTGGTAGTGGATGATTGACCTGCCTGGTGGCGCAACCGCACCAGTCTATCGCCATAGGCTCTGCGGTTCGCAGAACGGGCACCTGCAGCTGTAATATAAATGAAGTAATATTGGAATACACATCTCCATAACATCAGCTAGTTTAATTTCTTACATACATAATTAAATGTAACTTACTCAGTAGTGGGGCATTGGGCATTTGCCGGGCCTCCTGGATCCAAAGGTTCAGTTGGTCCTGCTTGCGTCTCTTCAGGTCCGCATAGTGGTGACGGACCTGCTCACCAGTCCTTGGAATCCCTGTGGCACTGGTGAGATCATGAGCCAACCGGTCCCACGCCTCAGCCCTGTATGCTCCCCAGAGGACCTGGCCCTGCATGAGTTGGGGCTCATGATTGTAGACTAGGAGCCAGACCATGTACCTGGACTCCTCAATGCCCCACCTCTGTGCTCGAAAGCAACTACCCTGTCCTACTCCTGTCATTCTGCCTGCAGTTCAGTTCTACAATCGTTTATGCTATGTATTCCCGCCTATGGGGCTTATATAGTCTGTTTTTCCCACACATATCTGTGATTGGCCATTTTAGAATTGTATCAACTTCAGTAAACCTGCATTGTCATGCTCCAGTTTGTATTCATTCCTATATATTAGCTATTATTGCATGTATAGGTACTGCTGTCATGGCTTAGTGGTTTGGTACCTTGACTATGGTGTATAGTATCCTGGGTTCGAACCTGGCCACTACTTTTTATTTTTCATGACTGTCTAGACATGCTGAGGGGTGTGTCTGTGTAAAGGCAGTTTTGATACGGCTTGCTCAACGTTGCCCATCGGTTAGCTTGTTTGCGCAGTGTGCAGCTCCGCGCAAATGGGGTATGCTGGTTTAAGCCTCATTTGGCTATCGGCACGCATATTATGCTCAGCTGAGCTAGGGGCACTTAGATTCAGCATGTTAAACCACTGCTCAGTTACAGGCACTCAATTTGCACCAGTTAAACCACTGCTCACGTACGGGCAGATGCATTCACCCTGTTAAACTGTAGCTCAGCTATGGGCACATCTGCCATTTTTTTTCTTTTGTTACCTCACATTTCTTCAATATAAATGGGCTATTTCATTACATTTTACATAAAATGTGGTTTTATGTGTACATCTTTGTCAGGGACTTGTTTCGTGCTTATTTTGCTAACAATAAAAATTGGTGTTATGGGGGCTTGAACCATGAATGCCTGCTCTTCAGCCAACATCTCTACTGCTACGCTATTGCTTCTTGGCTTACTTTGCATATTTAGTTATTATATGCTTTCCCACTGACTGCTAACTGTAGCTGGGCTACGGGCACGCCCGCGCAAATGAGCGCACTCACGGTTAAATATTTTTACAATTTAAAAAAAATATATAACATGTTTATTTATATATTTTCTGTTCATAGTCTGTGGGGGCATGTGTTGTGTTGTGTTTATTCACATTTCCGTGGACTCTGTCGTGGGTGTATACTTTGGGCACTTTTACTCTTCTGGGGGCGTGTCCGCTTACAGGACTCGGCCTATGGACACGCCCCCTACTGTCTTACACGGACCGTGTTAGCCTTAGGTGTGATTCACCATGCTCTCATGAATATGCAGAGCATGCTGACATCACTCCATTTAACTGCAGCCTCCGTGTAAGAGTTATAACTCTTACACGGAGGCTTTGTGAATCCTGCCCTACATGTCTCAGTAGTTATATTAACTTTATGCACTTATCACTTGGTTGCACTTTTTCTGTTTTATTTATTTGTTATATGTCCTATTTGTTGGTTAAATACTAAAACATTGAAACTTTTATTATTTTGTGTCAGTATGGCTTTAAATTTGTATGTATATTTCTCATGCAACTTTTCAAATGTATTACTTAATTTTTGTTTTCTTATTTTGTGTCAGTATGGCTTTAAATTTGTATGTATATTTCTCATGCAACTTTTCAAATGTATTACTTAATTTTTGTTTTCTCTCAAGGGTATTTGGATACTGAGAAATCTTAAGCAAACAAGATTATTGCTGCAGACTACATGCAGAATATTACATTTTTTTTACTATTTATGAATGAATTTTTTTTTTGGTATTTAATTATCACCTTACCAAGCAACAGATTTAGTGAAATCAGTTAAACCAGAGCATGGTGTATACAGTGTGTGTGTGTGTGTGTGTGTGTGTGTGTGTGTGTGTGTGTGTGTGTGTGTGTGTGTGTGTGTGTATGTGTGTGTATCTATGTATATTTATTTATTTGTGTATACACCTACATTTTGTATGTGTGTATGTATATATATATATATATATATATATATATATATATATATATATATGTGTACACACACACAAACAGACACAAACACAAGTGCACACACGCACACATGCACACACATGCACATACACACACACACACATATATATATATATATAGATATATATATATATATATATATATTATATATATATTTGTGTGTGCATATGTATATATATTTATATATGTGTGTGTGTGTGTGTGTGTGTGTGTGTGTGTGAGTGTATATATATATATATATATATATATATATATATATATATAGGGTTTCGATTACAAGACCAAAGATGCATTCTTTTGAATGCGTCTTGGTTGAACTGAAAAGACTGAAAAGGCAAAATATCAAAGCAGCTTTTAAGCAAATTCTTTCCCTGGGAAAGAATTTGCTTGACCACTTCATTACTTAGCCATTTTCGGCACTGTTTTGCGAACTTGGAGTTGGTATATTTAAGTAGGGGGGTTGAGGGGTGCACAGCCCCCACATAGGGGTTTGGGTGGGGAAGCCCCCACTTAATGTAATGTTTAAAGTGTTTTCTTTTTTTTTCCCTTGGAAAATAAATCGCTGTTCTGACAGTTCGACATTGTAAGCTTTCGCTTACATAGGGTCGATTAATCACCATTCACTTTTTTAAGCATTCGGTGATGTAATATAGACCCAAATACATACATATATATATATATATATATATATATATATATATATATATATATATAGATAGATAGATAGATAGACAGATCTGGATGAACATCAGTTAGTCTAAATATGAGTAGACTGACACTAAAAATATCACTTGCAAAAGGTTAATAAAAATAAAAAATGATTAACAGCCTAATGAGCATGCTCCAAGACACAGCTATACACCATGCAAAACAATACTGTGTTTTTTTGCTGGGGGCAAGCCCCCATGTAGCCATAGCCGGCTTTAGTCACCAGCAAACCCTGCGGTTGCTGGGGGCCCCCTGTTTCTGCTGGTTATTTTTATCTTGATATTTTCCACCGTCTGTAAAACTAACAAAAGCTAGTACAGTAATCTTATATACTTAATAAGCCAGGTGGGTAAAATCTCTTATTTATATCTCCTTTAAACTTCAAAGATGACTCTAGTGATAGTAATTGTGTTTTATCAAGTAACAGGCTTCACGATTTCATTAAATATTTTACCACTGACATACTGCCCCTGACTTATTTAAACCCACCTGGTGGACATTCTCTCCATTAAAACTAACAACATGGCCTGCTTTAGGTAACTGCAATAATTGTCGCTTTAGGGGGACCCCTTGAATCGTTCTTGATTGTGTTGGAGCCCCACAAAAGTTGCTGCTGGTTGGGGAAAAATGAGGAGAAAAAAATGTATTAATTTTCTGATTACACTCTTTGATCTTTGACCTGGACTTGACTGTGAAATGATCCTGTTAGGATAATGCTGATAATGAACATGGGCTAGGTAAGCACTATAGAGATCAGCAGACCAGAGTGAGTGAACTCAGCGCAAACTTTGGATTATAAGTAGAGCTGATGTTTCTGCCCTTCACAAATGGTTATCTTTTTTCAGGGAAATTTATAAATGCTTGCAGAACCAGATATTATAACTCAACTTCTTTGCTTAAGATTTATGGAAGAGCAGAACATAACAGCAGAATAAATGCTCAAAATCAGAAACATGTTTTAGATATTTATCCGATTCACTTAAAAAATAGTAGGATAATATTTTTGCATCAACATGCACTTTTTGAACAATAAGAACTATAAAACTCTGATGTCTGCATTTCTTGACTGTCTGTAATCCTGAATGATTTATAAGCAAATCAAACTTTTAATGAATGACAGAGCAAAATTATGAGCAAAATCAAGAAAGGTCTATGAAATCAGAGAATGTGACAGGTATGCATTACTCCTCAATGAGGTAAATAAAAGTGACTTTACTCTTGTTGCTGTTTGACAACTGCTAAACAGCAGTCACTGATCTGGTGTGGCAGTACCAGTTTTGCACACTGTATTTATGTTTGCTGAAATAAGCACAAAACTAGTATTACTATAGCTCATGCATGTGTGTGTGTGTGTGTGTGTGTGTGTGTGTGTGTGTGTGTGTGTGTGTGTGTGTGTGTGTGTGTGTGTGTGTATGTAAAAAATATCACAGATTTTTATCTGTGCACACACCCAATAATGCCAGATGGTGAGTAGTGACAAGGCATACTATGTATGTCAGCAGACACTTGAAATACATGACCGTGGCAATTTGAACTTCTGTGTTCATCCCAGTCTAACACCAGAGGGGTATATAAGCAGATAGTGTATTTTGTGGGGGGTTAGGGGTTAGGCAAGTATTCCCAGATAAGACCTGTGTATCCTCACAACAACTGGCGTGTTAGTTTATCATGAGCTACTATTTTGTCAGCTTTGAACATTAATCTTTGGGCACAACTTATGTCTTCTTGAAAAAAAAATCAAGTAAGCCTGAAATTCTTTTCATACCCATGATTTTTGTTTAGGCCACCATTGGATTAAAAGTTTGAGAAATTCCTCTAAAATGCTCCCCAGAGCATCTATAACCCTGTGGCTTCTTGCGCCCTGGCTTATTTGAATTATCTCCTAATTGTTTATTACTGTGCTGTCTTGGTAATGGAAGGTGTGTCAAAAGGATGGAAGGAAAAATAAAGCTGAACAGCAACACTGAATTTCTTTCCTTAATCACAATTTCTGTTTAAGCTATCATTGGATGAAATGGTTGCATAAAAATGAGAAAAAATAAAATACACTTCAGAGCATACAGAAAGTCGTTGCTTCTTGAAAAAGTGAAAAGTAAGGCAAAATGTGCAAAAAGGAAGAAAAAGGAATGTACATAGTATGGGGATCCCAAGATAAGGGAGCAGAGTGGAGGACTGGAGGGTGTGTGTGTGTGTGTGTGTGTGCATGTGTGTGTGTGTGTGTGTGTGTGTGTGTGTGTGTGTGTGTGTGTGTGTGTGTGTGTGTGTGGCTGAAATAGTAAGATTAGGGCACCATTTGACCTTAGTCGAGACCTGTACATAGAGTTACTGTAATGTACCATTGTTGCAACTAAAGGCCAGTACCTATAAATGTTCCTCTGAAATGGGCCAATATAGTGTGGCATATAGGCCAATTGTAATGTAAAAGCATCATAGCTACAGGTCAGCCTGTGTGTACTACTGCTGTTTGCAGCATGAACTAAAAAGCTGCTTAGGAATAGTGGCAGGTTAATACCTAGACTGGAAATGCCTAGGGGGCCCCCAAGTTGATATTTGCTGGGGGCCCCCAAAATGGTAACACCAGCCCTGCATGTAGTTCCACCCCCCTGGTAATTATATACACTAAATCAGAGATTGCACAATCACTGGGGAAGTGGCATATTTTCTAACATACCTCTAATGAGTTACACGTTTGGCAGAGAATTCTGGTTTTCACTTTCATTTCTTTCTCTTTTCCAACACTAAGTTATTTCTTTAGATAGCTACACTCTCTTCTCTTTAATTGGCTCAGTTGTAGAACTAGTGAAAGAAGAGTCTCTAAGGGAAACAGCTTTAACGAATGAACAGTCAGTTGAAGAATATGTCTGAAAATTTGCAATTTCTTCAAAGCTGATATTGTAGTTAAACCAAGACTGACTGCAATTTTTAAAAAAGCAAGTAGAGACTATAAGCTAAATCTTGTAATGTCCTTACCTTAATATAGCTTAACTCAGTGCTGTCAGAATACTTGCAGATGGTCCTGTGCCACTCAGTACATGTGCAGTAAATTTAACAGCCAAGTCTGAATGAAAATCATTTGTGTGGGATTAAAATAATAATGGCAGGAAGCGGAAGCTTGAGAACTGGATAAAGACAGAAGTTTACATACCTCAGGATAAGTCAGTATATGGTGAATTGAAGGATAAAGATAATTCTTTAGAAAAGTAATTTGCATTCCAGAGTGAATTTGCTTGGACTACAATCTGAGGTGTATACAGAGTGTATAAAACAGTCATCCTCTGTATGCTGCTGCTGTCTGCTGCTCTCTCTGACTTTTTTGCTGCTGACTCCACACTTAACCCAGGCAAGACAAAATCTCTTAATTCATGCATTGGCTAAAGGCACATTCTGTTTTAATTCAGTATGAAAACTATCATGTCATGGTTTCAAATGTCAGACAGCCATATCTCTCAACTGTTTCTGATTTTGCATAACATCCCTGATTTAGCCTCATATCTGACATGTCCCTTGTAAAATTTTGGATTTTCTAGTAAATTATTCATGAAGATTACACTCATTCTGTAATCCTATACATTAAAGTTTCATATGTTTTATTGTTCAAAAAATACATGCCAATGCAAAACTTGATTAACTTTTAAAATGAAAATTGCTACAGATCCAAAAATATTTGTAAGTGTGTGTGTTTGTGTGTCTAGTATCACAAAGTTGTTTTTAGTGTTTGGAAGAGTGCATATGTAACTTATCAGACCACCATAAGGATGTATTTCTACTGTAGCTATGTAGTTGTGCAGCTGTTTGCAAAGGTACGGCTTTATATATTAAGCCCCCATGCCTCATGCCTGCCGACTTATGTGCAAGCAAATTTTCAGTGCTATGACTGTGAACCTGCTTTGATTTTCCTGGTGCATTGCTGTAATTTTAAAAACTGAGAGGTTGAGAGTTATGTTCTCCAATCCCTGGGAATATTGATCTCACACACTTGTTGACTATCTGTAATGCCAGCCAAAGTGAGTCAACAAAACAGATGTTGACAACTGGGAGTTTTGTTTAATAAGACTTCTCCCATATCTGTCTACCAGTCAATCTATCAATCTATCTAACTGTCTATCTATCTGTCTGTCTATTTATTGATGATTCTGTGTTTTTGGTTGACATTCACATTTGTCAACATCCAAAACATGCACCACAATAATTAAAAATGCGAACCTGAGTGCATGCAGAACTGAAAATAAAAAGAAATCACTAAAAATCATCCATGTGTGTGTGTGTGTGTGTGTGTGTGTGTGTGTGTGTGTGTGTGTGTGTGTGTGTGTGTGTGTGTGTGTGTGTGTGTGTGTGTGTGTGTGTGTGTGTGTGTGTGTGTGTGTGTGTGTGTGTTAGGGGGGTGACTCCTTGAAATATGAATACAGTAACTCTGAAATTACACAAACATTTGAAAACAGGAATATTCCCAAACCCTAAGAATTGTACGATCTCACATACTTGAATGAATAGATGTTGACGAAATTCAGTGCTGACCGAACCATCTGCAGCTCTGCATACATACATATATATATATATATATATATATATATATATATGTGTGTGTGTGTGTGTGTGTGTGTGTGTGTGTGTGTGTGTGTGTGTATGTGCGTGCGTGTCATGTGCATGTGTGCGTGTGTGTTTGTCTATGTGTTCCTGTGCATAGATTTATATGGGAGTCCTTCGTTTTGTAATAGCCAACAATAAAATGGATCAAAATTCTTCTTCATCCATAGGCAAACCCCATGCTACTCTCCACATACTACATATAGCCAAATCCAAGATTGTTACAGTTCTGGAGAATATTGAAAGCTCCCTTAAATGCTTCACCATTAATCATGTATTTCAGACATGGGTAGCTGGGGTACATTTGGTCATTTAACTTTTATATATACACGCATAGATTTTTAATATGTACTGTGGATATAAATTTCTGACTCCTATACATAAACACTGGAATGCTTCATTACTTTATCTTGTCTGATTTTGGTAAACTCTTGGAACCTCTAGCAGAATTGTCTTATTACTTTAATATAGTGTTTTGACTTTTGTGCACATTATAACCTTGTCAACAAAGCTACCTGATGATCAAAAAAAGATAAATTAATTTGTGTGACTAATTGTCTTGCATGAGTAATATCAACTAGAACTTCAGAAATAAGATAACAGAAAAATAGATGATTTATAAATGTAGTACAGTACTCCTGTAAAAAATTAATCATTTTTGAGTAATATGCACTATACATTGCAGTGAAAGTTCTGAAATCAATTATACAAGCACTGAGCATGGAATTTTTATTGCTCTTAATCAGAATTACTATTGTGATTAATGATTTAGCTGTTTGAATGCCATGCATTCATAGCATATTTTATTTCCTAACAGCTAAACCTGTTTTGTTTGCACTTTTGTTTAAATAAACTTTTTATTTCCCGGAGTCCGCATGTTTATTGGATTAATGGATTATAGGCAAGTAGATAATCTAAAGTGTGGCATTGCATGGATAAAGTGAGATATCCTCTGTCAGAGTGAGATTTCATTAGCCCACCTAAACAGGTTGATTTATTTGTTGGAAGACCAGCGCCAGCCAATGAAAGAACAATGAATAGGATCAGGTGACTCACAACTGAAGCAGTACAGATGGTGCATTGAAACAATGTCTGAGTTCAAGGTTGGGCAACAAATGTGGAAGGTAGGTAACAGTACTGTAGGAAAAGCAACTGAAGTTTGTAGATACTGGTCAGTTTTGTCATGAAATTGGTGATTTGTGTTTGAAGGCAAAATATTGTAAGAGTTTCCTAAAGCATGTTCTAAATAATAATCATCATGACATTCATGCTCAAAGTTTCATGATGTTTAATTTTTGTAGGGTTTCCTAATCTTTCCTCAACATTAACAGTACCAGATTCTTACAGAGGTGCATTGCATTTTAATGTTCACCAGCACGTTCATGTTTGGTACTTTTGCAAATGTACTGCTGCATATAAATATATAACAGGGTATGCAAACAATGACATGGGAAGACAAATGCCTACACATTTCCTGCAGACAGTCAGAAAAAGCAGTATTATTACGCCAAGACACAAGTTGTGAAATAAAGTTACTAGGTTTGTACTAATCTTTAAAGCCAGCACATATAGTTTGGAGTGAGCTAGGATGCTCATGTTCTGTATCAGTTACATTTCTCAAGCATCATCAAGTATTATTTCAGCATTAGACCTAGACAAGTTGCAAGTCAGATTTGACCAGCTCAGTTGTTTAGCTGTAATAGGTTGTCATCATGTATTTGTTTTTTAAATCTTACTCTAATTTCTTGCTGTTTATCCAGAAGGTGCATCTGAGCAACACAGCGCCTAATGATTTTACAAATCATCAGTGTTAGTTTAAGCTATGTAAACAACAGTTGTTAGAATTAAAAAGCAATTATCTACTATACGGATGAGATGAGATTAAAAAATAAGCCTCTGTGTCTGATGTGGAGCTGTTTTAATTATTTACTCTTTTGAAGTACAAGGGCAGAACTTCAAGATCAAATCATATTTAATATCCATCTTTTTTAAAGAAAATGACTCTTGCCTCACTACAAAAAGTACAATTTAAATGACCTTGGTTTGTTGTTTCTACTCACTCTGCAAAAGCATTTCTCTTTTATTTGTCATGCAAAATTTTTGTAAAATGCATTTTTAGTATACTGTTCATATTCATTTCATGGCATTTGCTTGCAGTTTAAGTATTATTCTTAGCAAGCTTCTGATGTTTTTCCTGAAAATATTAAACAGTTACATGTTTACCCTGAGCAGCTATACCTAACAATTAAAAAACACAGTTTATATTACATTAAAGAAAAACTACGTTACAACATATGCAGAAGTAGCTTAAACTAAAAGGTGAATATTAAGCACCATGTCTGTAAAAGGCGATTTCCAAAGCTACATGTCATTTATGCAGAAATGGAATATACATATCTATTTTTAAAAGAAGTAAATGCTATTGATTTTTACCTTCTTTGGAGACTTTCACTTAAATTTATTTTTTGTTGATTTATTTGCTGACAAGCAAGAGAACTCATGCTTCTTGAAAACTTTTCAACAGCAACCCTGACACTTGATCAAGAGTGTGTATGTATGTAGACAGACAGGTAGTCAGACACCGAGACTGATACACAGATTGATAGATGAACATAGAAAATTTAGTATAGCCAATTAACCAGCATTTTTGGACGTGAGCTACTAGAAGTCAGGATGCACAGAGGAAACACACAAGCATGAAGAAAACTTGCAAAACTCAGTTATGCTTGCCAGGAGCAAAAATAGAAGGTGTGAGACAAGCTTTGGAATGCCTTAATGTAAGGAAGCAATGATCCATTTTTATTCATGTTGGTGCAAATTATGTCATCTGCATGGATTCTCTGACTCTTAGTAGGGAACTAATAGCCCACTTAGAAAGGTTCATAGGTTCATAGGTAGGTACTAGGCTATTGGTCCTAGGGCCTATATAAGCCTAGCCAAAAAGGTACCCTGGCTTTCGCCTCCCAAGAAAATTATTTTCTTGTGCCCCTGTCAAGCAGAGTCACAGAGGTGATCCCTGGGGTGGATTTCCTATTTCCCATCGAATCATAAAGATTTTTCTTGAAGATTGTTAATGAGGAGCTCTGTTTGATATAGATAGGTAGTTTGTTCCAGAGTATGGGAAGTCCCTAGGACAGGAATCTATCCCTCCAGCATGTTCTGTTTACTGTGGTGACAAGGTTTAGGTCCCTAGAGCAAGTAGTTTGGAGGGAATGGGATTTCTTTAAGTGGAGCATGTCCAACAGCTCTGGGTTTGACATAGCTTTGTATGTTAGGCAGAGATCGCCTCTGAGTAGGTGATATGCAACGGAGTAAAGCTGGAGTTTTTTGAGACGATCTGCATAGGGCATCTGTTTGAGACCAGTAATCCTCTTTGTGAAGTATTTCTGTGGCCTTTCCAGGTTTTGTAGATGTCTTGTGAGGTACATACCAAAAGGGGCATTGTACTCTATAATGGGTCTAATGAGTGATGAGTAGAGGGGAACAATGATCTCTTTTTTTCCTGGATGAGAAACCTTTTGTGAAGAGGTTTGCCACGTAGAAGGATTTCCTGACTACTGTGGTAATGTGATTATCAAAACAGAGACTACTGACCACCTGTGTCCCAAGGTCTCCTATCACACTTTTGGTGTTAAGTAGACTATCACCTATGTGGTAGCTCATGGGTACAGAGTTTTTACCAATGGGGATGACACTGCACTTTTTGGCATTGAGCTTGAGGCCAAAGCTTTGATACCAGGCATCTGTCTCAGTGAGGTCCTTTTGTAGGATGTCTACATCATTAGGAGTTTCGATTATGGCTCCTAGATATTGTAGTTTGTACTTGTGTTAGGACGTATTTTTCACAAATCACTATAGAAAAGATAGTTAGGTCACTGTGAATGAAAAGATTTTTGGGGTAAATACCTACATGGAAATAAATGCCCTGTTTTAAAAAATGGAAATGTGTAGAGCATCCAAGCCTAGTTTATGGCACATGCTCAGACAGGATGGTGTGCATTTGTCAAGATCAAGGAAGAGAATTTTTACAGCAGATATTTTGCAATCTCTGACAAACACTAGGTAGGATTTTTGCCAGGTTGCAAATTTAACAGTTATAGCAACATGTGATGCATCTCTGATGGTTGTTAATGCTAGGAGCATTAATAATAAAGTATTTTTTTTTAATTGAAAAAAGTGCTACAGTCCCACAAGATTGATGTTGTTATTAAAAATTCAATAAAAATCCCAAAAAAGGACACAGTCTCCTAGAAAACACGTACAATTCACAACCACTGCTCACAAGGACATCAAGGATCAAGGCGAAGACGTGACAGTAAAAATTTAATAGCAGCAAAACACTGACTAAGCGCTTTCACCAACAAATGGCATCATCAGATCAGATTAAATTTTTACTGTCACGTCTTCGTCTTGATCCTTGATGTCCTTGTGAGCAGTATTAATGAATATTTTTTTAGATTGTGTTGGTGAAACATGGTTAAAGAACAATGACTGGAAACCAGTTCTGTCAGCATATAAATATTATTACTGTAACAGACATTCTAACAAAAAATCAGGTAGAGATGTTATGGTAGGGATTAAAGATAATTATGAGACCTGTGATTACTACATGTTCAGTGATAACACCGATACTATAGACTGTGTAACTGTGACAATAAAGGCAATCCTGGAACATATAGCAATTGTTGGAGTGTACAGACCACCAAAGTCAAGTGTAGATGACCTAGAAGAATTCATGCATTTCTTGCGTGAAACACAGGACGGAAGAATAATATTAGCTGGGAAGATAAATTTTCCAGAAACAGACTGAAATAATACTGATTCAACCATGGTAATAAGGAAATTATTCATAACGTATATTCAGGAACAACAATTGCTTCAGATTGTAAAAAAACTATCAGGAGATGGAACAAACTAGACATTGTGTTCCGAAAGAAATTCTGTTACTTCAAGTCAAGTTTTGCCACCATTGATGTGCAGTGATCATGGGGATATAAAGGTTAATTTGTTGCTAGATAATTCTGCCAAAATGAAATCTAAACCAATGCAGAGAAGGTTAATTGCAGATTATATGGAAGGAAAACAGTCACTATATAGAACTAAATGGTGTGAGGTGTTCAGTGGAAAAACTGCAGATGGAATTTGAAAAGTTTTAAAAGAGAAATTGTTTGAGTGCAAAAAATCAAAAAATGCTTAACATCAGGATCTAGGTATACAACATCTGGGGGATATAGTTCCATAAGAACAAGATATATGATTAAGGTGAAAGACAAAAATATAAGAAATGGAAGAGAGATTGAACTACAACTCTGAAAACTGAAATAAAAAAGCTGGACAAACAGATTAAGGATAGTGTGAGACAAGATGAAGAGAAATTTGAAGAAAATTTATTTAAATATATTGATCATAATAGGACACATTTTTATTGATATATAAAATGTGGAAGGAGTAAAGACTCACAAATTGATAAACTGTGTAGAGATTCTAAAATTTATTCTTAGACACAACAGATTATATATCTATCTACAAAATGTTATGGAAAACAGTTTGGCTCCACAAAAGGGATGATAAGTTGTCCTAGTAACCCCAGATACTAGAATGAAATTAGATTGTATTGAAAAAGAACTGCGCAAACTGGGTCCAAACAAAGCACAGGGAGGAGATGAAATTATTAACAATGACCTGAGAACACCTCAGCAAGAACTTACAGTACAATTATACATATTATTCACTAGGTCATATAAATATGGAGAGATTCCTCAAGATTGGAGACATGCACTTATTAAACTTATCTTCAGGGGAAAGGGGAGTAGAACAAACCCAAAATCATATAGACCCTTAACTCTCTTTAATGTTTTTGAAAAATAGTGGAGAAAGTAATATTGGATAAGTTATTGTCAGAACTGGAAAGGTCGGGACTTGAAACCATATATCAGCATGCATATGTTGAAAACAAATCTATTACCACCTGTAACATGATGTCCTAAAACAATATAATAACAGCTATGAATGAAAAATTGTGCTGTGATATAATTTATATAGATTTAACTTCAGCATTTGGAAGGTCTTACACAAAACACTAATCAATAAATTAGTACAACTAGGTATTGATGTACTCTTGATAAAATGGATTGCTGCATGGCTTACAAATAGAACATGGCAAGTATCATACAGACGCTGGAGAGGTAAAAACCTTAGTTAGAGTATGGGTGCCCCACAGGGCTCTGTCCTAGCCCCTTACTTGTTTAGATTGTATCTTTCAGACCTAACGTTTTCATTTGAGATGTTCTACTGTCTACATGAAGATGACCTGAAATTGGGTAAACTGATTACATGTGTTACAGATAAGGTATGTCTGCAAAATAACTTGACTAAATTGACCATTTGGGCACAGGAGAATAACATGCTGATAAATACATCAAAAACTAAGCATATGAGATGTGGATAAACTGAAAGGTGAACATTTAATACAGCACATAGTAATTGAAACTGTAGACTCATTTAAGGACCTGAGTATATGGGTAGATACAGCTATGAGTTTTTCTAATCATATCACCTAATTGGTTAATGATAGTTATAGAACTATAGGTTATATAAAAAGATTTAGAAAGTCTAGGAAATCAAAAAATGATGAAGTCATTGTTTGTTAGTTACATTAGACCCAAACTTAAGTATGGAACAACAATATGGAAACCCGATAAGGAAACAAGCATGAGTAAACTGGAAAGAGTCAGCGGAAATATACCAAGGGCATCCATGGATGTGAAAAATTAAATTATTATGAAAGAGTAAAATATCTGAACTTGTACAGTGTATCTGTGTCTCTTTTAGATATCTAAGAGCAGATCTTATTCAAGTATATAGGGCATTAAGAGACAACTACATCTGGTAATGTTTGGGGTTATCAAAAATTACTAGAGAATTATCAGACAGCCTATGTAGAAGATTCTATAGGAATGAGAATTGAGTGTACTAATTGGTTCTCTGACAGAGTAGCTGATGTTGGAACAGACTACCAAATTACATTAAAGCAAGTACTAGTTTAGATATTTTTAAGAACAGCCTGGACACCATGCTTGAAATATTTGTATGCATGTATATATGTATGTAAGACAGTGGCAAGAGGTCAAGAGTAAATCCTTGACACTGAAGCTGTGAAAGAGAGATCTTAACATAAAGCTAGCCTGAAGCAATTATGAAAATACACAAACCAGCACTCCCCAAAGCAAATGTCACGCTCCTAGTAAAAGCAAATATAATAGCAACAAAGTATGAAGCTGTAAAGATAACCATGCAGCTCAGTTCAAATCGAATGAAACTCAATTGTGTTATCCAAAACAGCAGCTTTATTACGTGCACACAGATGGTAAGCGCTTTCACGGTTAAGCTTCCTCAGACCATTAAACATGTTTTTTAAACCAGTGATATATATTTCTCATTAGAAATGCATGGTTTGTCATGCGTAAGTACTTAATTTTATAAACTATACATTTTTTCAAAATTATATATTTTTTTGTATTAATGTATCACTTTATACACACACACTGTTTTTATCCTATTGATGTCAGAAAGAAAACTGTATACTTTGGGAGTTTCCCAATTCATACATCACTGTAAAATCATAATAAAAACATTTTTTATTCAGATGTTTGAAGTCCTCCATTAACAGCTATCATATTCCTCCAACATCCACTCAAAGTGAACTGTGATGTAGGACAACTGTGCTGATATCCACCATCATCTTCATTACCAATCTATCTTCCATCCTCATCATATTCTTAAAAGTATGTATCTCTCATTCTGCCTTTTCCTAATTCTATTTCCATTTACCCTTATTACTTTCTAATTCCATCTCTTTTAACACCTATGTCTGTTCTAACTTCCACTATCTGACCTGCATACTTACTCCACTGAAGTGATAAGTTATTTGCTGTGGATTGTGGCTCTCCATCAAAATAGATAAAATAAGTTGTAAGAGATGTTGTCGAATATAGAGGCACAAATTATCTACCAGTACAAAACACTAATTTCCTCATTGGAAAAGATAATTGTATACTTTGTAACGCAGATGCTCAAAACATTGAAGGCATCATTAACAACTGGAGAATTTTTAAAGGAAACACTAATCTAGAAGTGTTTGAGAAAAAAGCAGATTTTGTTAACAAATGATCAAGGAATCATAATGAGTCTCTTAACAAGAAAAGATACTTCCACTTGTATTTCAGTAACTTTAAATGAATGATCAAATGCAGCACGTGTAACTAATGCTAATTTATTGAGGAGAGGATGAACATTATGTTTTTACATATAGAAAGGATTATAGGTGTCCCTGTACATTTTAACAACAGTTTTTTTTTTCAGTTGGGCATAAATTATTTACTTTGATGTTTAAGTTGTGACAGCTTCTATGCACTGAAAAACTACAAGAAGAATGTGACCGCATATCTGTGAGCATTTTTATTCTATAAATCAAAATACAATAATAACTCTAATTATAAACACTGTGTCAAATAAACTAATTTTATAAGATTTCTTCAATTATTGATCACATAGAATGCAACTTAAGAAGAGCAAATTATGATACCTTGCTTGATTTGTTAAGAAATTTAGCATAGGGCTCATTATTTCAATTAGTTAATGATATGATGAGTATTAAGAATATCCAGAACATTAGATATTTTATTAGCTTATACTTTGTGACATTGAATATATCTTGCACTTTGAAGCAGTATTAGAGATTTCAATAGCCGGTTATAAGGATGTCATTTTTTGCAGCTGTGAGTTTAATTTTTGATTAAAGTTTACCCAGATCCTCTAATTTTGAAATTTTGTACTATCTTCTCAAATTAGAGTTTCTAAAAAATCAAAGTTATCTCATAATTCATGCCGACTTTTACCTGTACCTTCTTTCTTTTTCTTTCTTTCTTTCCATTTCACACATGGTATCCAAGCAGCTTTTTCATTTTTTTTTCAGTTGCCATATTAATGAATTACCATCCCTTATCTTCCTATATTTGGCTTTTTTTGTTCTTCTTCAACAATTCTGAATTCCTTCTCCTCCTCCCTTATAATCCCAAACTCCTCTTATTTAACCATCTTTCCCTCCATTTCATTTTGCAAATAACTTCCTTTCCAACATTTTCTTTCTTTTCTAGATCTGTTAACACTCCCTCTATAAGTCATCTACACTGCTTTCACCTAATCCCATTCTTTCATCTTAGGCTTTTCATCTCCTATCCTGTTTCTATTGACTGCAATTACTATGATAGTGTGGCTCTAATTCACATGCCCTGTCACTTTTCATTTTCAATTATTCTATTTCTAAACTCTACATTCCCTGCTCCTACAGTCCTACTGTGTAACCACAACTGCTTTATCAAATACAAGCCTTTCTGAGATCCACATGCTCTCTGTTCCACAAACTGTTTACCAATCTGTTAGGCACATCTCTGGTCTAATTGTTTGATTATTTTCATCTCTATAAAAATAATATTGACACTCTTCCCTCATTTTTCTCACCATAAATCTGTTGTGTCCAATTGCCTCATATTTTGTTCAAGCATTGCTCTATTTCTTTGAATAAATTCCAACTGTTTCATCTATCTACTCTGAGTTTGGCAGTGCCCCCCCCCATTATCTGCCTCCCTAAGAACTTTAACTTCTTCTCAACACACATCTAGAGTATACATCTCATCTACATTTGGTCTGAGATATGCTACAGACACATTCCTTTCTAACTCCTATGTACCTCTGCATGCTATCCATCCATACCTCTAGTTTACACTCTTTCCCTTCCTACCCATGCTTTCTCTCACATTTTTACAAACTTTGAAACTTTTGCCACAGCACATCATCAGATAAAGTAACCTTCCCATCATTCAGAAAATCAGTAAAAAGTCCACTAATCAAATGTGGCCAAATGCACTTGTATAATCTCTATTTCATACTTTATACAAAATTAAATAAACCAAATCGATCTTCTTCTTCTTCTTTCGGCTTTTCCTAGTTAGGGGTCACCACAACAGATCACCTTGTCCACTCATGATTGGCAGTGGAGTTTTACAGTGTCAAGTTGCCAGCCCGGCGCCCAACCTTCCACAGAAGGCACACACATGCACATACTCACACCTAGGGCCAATTTAGAGTGTCCAATCCACCTGCAGCATGGCTTTGGGAGGAAACCGGAGCACCCGGAGGAAACCCATGCAACCACAGGGAGGACATGCAGACTCCACACAGAAGGCACCCCAGCCTAGGATCAAACCAAAGAACCTCTTGCTTTGAGGTGGCAATGCTAACCACTGCACCACCATGGCCGCCCAAATAAACCAAATCGATCTCTTACCCCAAAAGTGAACACACAAGATCTCACTTAAAAAAACAAGCTTACAATGATCCATAGTAATAATTTTTTTTTATTTTTTTATTTTTCATGTGCCAGTTCTCATTTGTTTATTGTGATGCAGCTTAAGACTTAACCTCATTTAAAATTGTAATACTGTTATACTTACATCATTTAAAGACAGTATACTATTATAACTGCACTGGCCTTTTCTGCAAAGGTTCATTTTAATTTAGTTGTAATTAGTTTGTGGTTGATAATTCAACACCTGAGATCCAGTCCACCTACATCTAAATAAAAATAAATGAATTTAAATTGCACAATATTCTCACATTAATATTTACACTTAGTTACAAAGCAAATTATGATTCATAAGCAGGACTGTTGTAACAATAATTTTATCACATAACAGTGTCTTAACAAATTAACAGGTTCCTTGATATCTTCAGCTCATATTATGAAATCTATAAGACTAGTACCAGAATGGCTCTTGCTAGCCACTGTTCAAAGAAGGGTAGCTTTTCAAAGCTATGCATTTCAGCATGCAACGTAATAGGTAAAAGTGTACAAACCAAACATGATAACAGGATATCCTGACAGTATTTAAAAATATATAATGAAAAAAAACAAGAGGTCAATATCACCAGTCTTATGTAATAGAGTAGCTTAACAGTAAAAAACAAAATAATGGCTAAAGCGATGTGAATATAGCAAGATGTACACTGATACTACTTCATTATAATTTTTCATTTTATTATATGATTTATCTGTATTAGTAGAAATGGAAGAGAAACATAAAATACTACAGGCAGATCTCTTCTAGAAAAAGGACATTTTATAACCTATAGTTTACGACTCATGACAGATTGCAGGATATAGTCCCAATGAAATCTGCTAACCTGAGGAAAATAACTTACCCAGTCTACATAGCCTGGAATAATACACATCAACCATTGTATGTTCCCTAAGAGTGCAGTCATTTTACAAATAAAATGGCTACACAATCTCTGAATGAAGATACTTTCTACATATTGCATTCTGACGTAATATAAATTTACTGTGACAGAAATGGTTATCTGCCTGTTATATGATGCATGGCAACACACATTTGGAATGTGTAATTAAAAGCTAACATGACTTGAAATTATGTTGCGTGTACCTGTAATAAAATATTTTGCATACATTAAAAATGTTATGGGCATAATTTTAAATGACACTAAGACTACAAAAGAACAATTGAAAATGGACACACAAAATTAGAAATTTTGAGTTATGTAGAATGTTACTGTTTCTCAAGTTATGAAAATCATAAATGTTCTCATTACTTGAGGGCCTCAAAAATAGTTCAATAACATTACAAATTCTTGAATTAAAAAAAATATTTTAAATAAAATAGCACACATAAGTATTAGTAAAATTACCTTATATGTAGCATCCTTATGTCACAACCAGTGTTTGCATGAAGATGGAGTATAAGGGTATAAAAGAAGGAATATGTACATACATATTTTCCACTACCCTGTATCTTAAAAAAACATAAACTGCTTGATGGTATATGGGAGGTGAAATGTTTATCAATGTGCCTAATATAAGGTAAGCACTATTGATCCATTTCTGTAACACAATCCTCAGCAAATATGAGCAATTCATGAAGTATAGCTACTTAAGATAATTTTTTTACATTTAAGGCAAACCATAGTATGATTCTATATGAGACTTTAAAAATAATGTTGCTTTAAAAATCCCTCCAAATGAAATACCTCCCTTCATATTTGTTTGTTTTTAAATAAGAATCATTTTATATATGCATTCTAATGTGAAATATGAGCTGATGGTTTGATGCTACCAGGGTTCTGATTCACAGGCAACGTTAGTAGTTGCATGAGTATAATTGTGCATATTTTTGAAGTAGTTAAGGTTACCGGAATTTTAGCAGATTACTTTAAGTCAAATGGCTGTGCTCATTCAAGGATAAACTGGCAAGCTATAATACAAGCAGTAATAAACTGCATCGCTGTTTCTCAACTTTCTAGGTACAGTTACTAGCAAAGTAGAACATATTCAAATGTCACGCTTTTCAACTGTGGTAGCTCTGTCATTATGGTCACCTTGCTTCGTTCTTAGAAAATGAAATTGATGAGGTGGTGAACATCCTTGTTAAATATAGCAAGCAAGTGACAATTCCTTGGAGTTCTGTCACTAATTCTGTACATCATGATCAAATAAATGTTATGTATTTTAATAGAGCCACAAGGCCAGTAAATTATGCAATGTATTCATTTGATACTATCATAAGATATTTATCATGCAATTGCAGAATTAATTTATTTTTAGTATATACACATTTGCCTGTTCACTAAATAATGGACATGATGCAGTTTTACATGAAAAGCTTATTTTTTATTATTGTAAAGATTGAATGGATTTGTTTGTCCACCAATATGTGAAAAATCCCTGAAACAAGAAGCATTCTGTAATTTTTTTTTCTTAAGGTTTATAGCTCAATGAAGAAAATAAGAAATTCAGTGCCATTATATTATATATGGATGGATTTGCTTTAGATTTTCTTCAGAGTCATGTTCAATTTTTTCAAGAAGGACTTAATAATTTTCTAGATAGTGCATTAATGTTCCATTTTTTTGTAATTCTATATAACTAACATTGCCAATTATATTACAGCATAACAAGCAAGTGATAACAGTAATATAAACCTGCACAGTTCTGAATCTCTTTCAGTATATGAAAATCAAGTTTATTCCTAGCAAACAGTCATGAGTGCAGTGACAATTCATTTTTTATAAAATATTTCTGAACCAGATTTTGTTCATTCTTCACTCAGTGGTAAGAATGTATTACAAAAAATATTACAGTAACAAGTGGTTGTTAGAATTCATGCAGTCTGGTTTGCAATTTCATTCTTAACTCATGTGTAACACTGCATTACAAGAAAAATACAGCTGAGTAAGTTGAACGTACCATAACAGTAAGTGTTTGAATAATCAATGCTGTAGTAGCCTTAGCTATATGAGTTATAGCCTGCAAATGATATAACAGCTGGGCAGATTCCAAAGCTTCAGGGCACATCCACTCACACAAACTGCCAAGCAGGCCAAGCTGACTAAAAGACAAATTTGGGTATGAAACCCTTCAAAACTTTTCTGTCCATACCCTGGCATAAAAACACACCAAAAACATGCAGGGGTGGGGATGGAGGGAATCAGTGGCTACTACAGCAATGATCAATCAAGCATCTATTTTTATGGTAATTTCAACTTACACAGCTGTATTATGTTCTTCATATTGATCACTGTTGATATAGCCTTATAGCCTTAGCAATATGGGTAGATTACCAGAGATAACTATATTTGGGAGTTAGAAAGATAAGGGTCCTGGAGCCTCAGGAAATTGGTCCTAGCAATGCACGATCTAGACCTAGAGAAGGAATCCAGCTTATAGTGCTTTATAAAAGTATGAACTGAGCACCAAGTAGCAGCTTCTAGAATACTTCTAGAATCAAACCTTTTCCAAAAATCCATAGACGAAGCCAATATCCTTGCAGAGTAGTCCTTAACCCTGCCTGGAATAGATTTGTCATGGTGAGTATAACAAAAGATAACCATCTGAAATAGCTTGTTTTTGACACCAGTTGTCCTTTCTTCTTAGCTTCACAAGAAATGAGCAATTGATCTGATGATCTGAAAGAATTAGTTTGGTTAAGAGTACCTGAGTTGTCTGTGGACATCCAAAGTATGAAGTATCCTTTCTTCCTCATTTTTAAGTTCAGCAAAGAAAATGGGGAGATGGTTAGTCTGACGTAAAGTAAACTCAGATACCACTTTATGTATAAAATAAAAAAAGGATTAGTTCCCAAAGAAACCCTGTACTTGTGGAAAATTAGGTAGGCCTGACCCAACACCAGAGCTTGCAACCCATATGTCATTATTGCAGAGGTTAGATCAATCAATAAAACTGTTTTCCAAATTAAGAACCTTATTAGCCAGATTAGCTGGTTCAAATGGAGCAAGTGTTAGTTTTTCTAACACAAAAGTAAGATCCCAAGGAGGATCCATAGGTTTACTTGGTGGCTTCTTACGCAAAATGCATTTCAAGAACATTTTGACATGCAACTGCCTTGAAGGAGGAGGATTCATCAGCAGACATGCTGAAATGGCTGATAAATGAACATTGACAGTGGAATAAGAAAGGCCATAGGATAGTAACTCACACAAATATTGTAAAACCAGAGAACAACTAGCCCTAAATGGGGTGCTAGTTACATTGTTGGCACCAACTAGACAATCGTTTTCCATTTGCTAATATGTGATTTTCTAGTGGCAGGCATTCTTGCCTCCATTAGTACCTGCTGCACATCCTCAGAAAACAGGTGACTAAAAGGAATTAAGATCCTATTATCCAGGCAGTCACTTGCAGATGACTGATGTTGGGATGAATCAGGCACGCCTTTTCTTGTGTGAGTAGATTAATTTTGTGAGGAAGCCTATTGCCCCTCACCATTTCCAAAAGAAGGGAAAATCATGGTTGCCTGTGCCAGAAGGTAGTCACCATGATGATCTTGGGGAATTCCTTCAGAATATTTAGAAGTACCCTGGATATTAGTGGAAAGGATCGAAAGGCATACAGAAACATTCCCATCCAAAGAAAAGGAAAGGCATCTGTACTCCAGGCTTTCTTGCATGGAGTCCTGGAACAGACTTTTGCCAGTTGATTGTTCAAAGAAGAGGTTAAGGTGGTCTACTTGTGGAACACCCCACAGATGGATCATATCTTGGAAGAACTATGGATCTAGTTTCCATTCATGAGGGTCTTCACTAGTCCTACTCAGTTTGTCTGACTAACAATTTTGCTCTGATGGAATTTAGGATGTCTATAGAGTGAGACTGAGCTGTGAAGCTGTATCCCAAGCTAACATGCTTATTCTGCAAAGGGTTACATTCTGTTTCCTTCTTGCTTGTTGATGTACCATATTACTATGGTATTTTCTGTAACCACTTGAAGAGGCCCTGGAGACCAAAGATGATTCAGAGAACTGAGTACGTTTGTTAGTGCAAGATAGTTATGTGCGTGTGTCTGTCATTGGTATCCCACACCTCCTGCACTTTTAGCTCTCCTGAAACTACTCCCTAAGCAAAGTCTGATGCATCTGTGGAGGCTGACTGCTTTGGAGAAAGGAGGGAGAAAGGGAGACCTTGATTTAAAGATATCTGTTGTCTCCACTAAGTGATTTCTCTTCTGACATATCCCAGTACTGGGATATAAAGAGATAAATGGTGTTGATGCTGGGACAAAAGAGATTTTAGTTAGCCATGTATCTTTTGCATATTGGGTTTTGCCACTGGTATCGTGAGAATCATAGGTGCCATGAGACCCAAACTCTTGAGGTATTGTGCTGCAGTGACTAAAGTCTTAGTGGAAAACCTTAAATATAGATATCGCAAAATCAAGAAGTATAGACAAACATTTAATAATCCACATAAAAACAGCGTTTTCGCTACTAGGAAAATGTAGCTTCATCAGATTTTTATAACATATTAATATTTTATTGATTAAGGTTTACATGTTTAAATAGCACTTTTATTAACTTGTGTTTGAAGATGTTGTAGCTATTAGC
This sequence comes from Protopterus annectens, assembly GCF_019279795.1. NCBI lineage: Eukaryota > Metazoa > Chordata > Ceratodontiformes > Protopteridae > Protopterus > Protopterus annectens. The sequence goes on along the minus strand of NC_056735.1, from coordinate 591,735,800 downwards.
TTAATCTGCTTTTGAAATATGTATTTGTTGACACTTTAGTCATGCAAGGAAGTGATGTAACATTTTCCAGCTGATTTTAATTAGGCTGCCACTAGTATAAATTCTGTTTGGCGCCTTTTTTCTGTGTTTGTTTGCCTCTGATGAAGCTACATTTTCCTATGCTTACGCAGTTTTATGTGGATTATTAAATTGCGTTAAGGCTTTGGCTATTCAGACTGTTGTGCACTCCGTTTTTTCCGTTTCTAAAGTTTGTCTATACTTCTTGATTTTGTGATGGCTACTGAGTGCTCGACAAGTCCGCCTAGCCCTAACATATTTGGGACTAGTTCCCCTGACAACACAGATATCACAGCCTTGCTAGTTAGTTTATCGCAAAGACTGGATGCGATGAACTCCAGGCTCATCAATATTGAAAAAAGCAGTGGGTTGGCTCCCCCTGCTCTCTCGAACAACCTTGGAGAGATTCCTCAGGTCTTTTTGGAGGGACGTGGTACTGCTGAGACGTGTGAGGGAAGTGCGGAGGTTGGCTCCGTTTCTATAGGTGCCAGTTCAGGACAGAGTACCATAGCACCGGGACAGAAGCAAAGGATTAGAGACACAAAAAGAGAATTCACATCCTTTTAACTTTGCGACAACTGGAAAGGCACTTATTGGCGTTTCATCGGCTGCAGAATGGATTCACAATGTAGGTGACTTTTTATCTTTTTTGCAACCTTTAAACGATGGACTGCCGGTGCAGAGTCCCATGTGTACTGATGATTGTCAATTTGACATTACTGAGAAACTGAAAATCTTAGATAATAAGACTTTAAAGGTACGCAAATTACAGCTGGAAGTTGCTTACTTTAAGCAGTGTATTTGCGAAAACATGGTACCTAAAGGACTGAGAAATAATTTTACACCCTCGGGTTTAATTAAAGAAAATGCTTTTCTTGTCGACTTAAAGGAGATGTTTCAAAGACAAGGACTTGACTTGCTTGGATTGATTGTTAAACATTATAATGCTTGTATTGATACTTTGACTGCTGAAATCAAATTATTAGATGATGATATCAGAATGTTAGAAATTCAGATATGACTAATTTTTTGCTTAGTCGATTTTCTTACATGCTAAGCTGCCTAAATTAACTAAACTTGTTAGTCAGGAAGATGATTTGGCTTCTGGCCATGATAAGGGCTCAGATACTGATATACAAATTCTGGATGAGGAGGAAGCTACACCTTCTACTGGTTACTCTAATGCAGTAAGAAGAAGTAACAGAAATAAGAATAAAGGAGGTGTAAATGAGGTTTCACATTCCAATGCTAATATTTCAAAAAACATTCAATCAAATAATGACAATACTCATTTTTTAGGGAAAGGACCGAACCAGAACCAGGGGAGGAAGAAGAACAGGAATTGGAAGAAATAACAGTTGGACCTATACCTTTAGGAACTACTAATGGCCCTTGTATTGTTAAGAACAAAAAAGGTGATTTCACCATTTATAATTTTTCATCATTGTCTTTAGAACCTGAGTTAATCGAGTTACTTTCCCTAGGTTACAATTTTGTCCCATCGAGACATTTTGATGTGGTCAAGGTACTTATTGATTTGAAGTGCTTTGTTAGGAAGCTCAATCTAAAGCTACTGTTTAATAACTCCAATGATAAAGAGAGGGCAGCTATCAAACTTGATATCAGGCATTTACACTTTCAATATAACAAAAGAACAATTGCAGGCCTTAAACCAACAATCTTCCGTCAGGGTTATGAAACCTGACAAAGGTGGGGGATTGGTTGTCTTTGAACATGATTTATACAATGAAAAAATGTCTCAAGTTTTGGACACACCAGCATACAACCACTCATCAGAGATGAATACTAGTATTCATAGGATCAAGGGGTACTTCAGGGACCTCTTTATTGAGGAGGATAGACCTTGAGACCTATGAGTACATTAACATCACTCAACCAAGAACACCAGTTATGTTTGGGATACCCAAGATTCATAAGAATCTTGGGGATCCTATGAGGGCATTAGTAGATGGAAGGTCTTCCATCTCTTATCCATCAGCTAAATACATTGATTCCTTACTAAATAAATATTTGGAACATATCCCAAGTATCTGTAGGGACTCATGGAGCTTTTTAGAAAGTATTAATAACCTACCTTTTGACAGTGAACTTAACTTTGTCACAGTAGACTTATATACTTCTATACCCCATTTGGAGGCTATAGAGTGGCTGGAGTTGCTACTGTATGAATTAAAAGCTCCAAGAGAAGTTATCAATAATATTACAGAATTATTGGATATAGTATTGTCCTCAAATTTTGTTTTGGTAAATAATTTTATTCAGAAACAGGGTGTTGCCATGGGTTCTCCTGTGGAGCCATCGCTACCAACTTGTTCATGGCACACTGGGAGAGGAATTTTGTTCTAAATAACCCATTATGTAAAAATAAGATGGTTCCTCGATGACATTTTTATTCTGTTCAAGGGCAATGAAGAAGAGGCACGGCTTTTGATAGAATACTTTAACAGTACAACAACATTCCTAAGGTTTACTTCCAAGTTTGACAGTTATGAGACAGATTACTTGGATGTCAAACTGAAGAAGGATATTGGGAATAATAGGTTCATTTCATCTATTTTCCGTAAGAAAACTTACATTAACTCATTCCTACCTAACACAGTGCCACCCATATAAATTGAAAAAAGCTATCATTAAAGGGCAATTAATAAGGGCAGTCAGGATGTGTAGTGAATTAAAAGGGTTCGAGGAAGAGTGTGTGTTACTAGAATTTTTCTAGACAGGGGTTATCCACCCTTAGTTATTGATGAAATGATTTCAGAAGTTTCCAATAAAAGAATGAATGGTATATTGTCCCCCCTTATCATTGATAAAAGACCTGCCACTTGTAATCAACAAGACATATCAATAGAAGGGGCAAATTCAGGTTTGGTTCCTGTCACATGTATTGAGGAACCTAGAAGGGATTTTTCTTTGTCCTTTTCTACTGTTTTCACTTTGAACTCCAAAGAAATATCAGATATTATTTACAAAAACTGGTATTTCATCACTAATAACTCCTTTTTGGTTGAAAAACTTGGTGATAAACCAAAGTTTACATTTAGGAGAGGTCAAAATATTAAGGAATTGTTGCAAACAAAAGCTCCAGCACAAGCCTTCCAAAAAACAAAAGGATGTTTCACTTGTGGGATGTGTAATTGGTGCCATGTTTTGCGAACAGGGAGCTCATTTAATATTGGAAACAACAAAAAATATTGGATAAACAGTAGAATTGATTGCAATACTAAATTCAGTATATATCGCCTCTGTGTCTGTTGTCCGTCCTTTTATGTCGGAACGGACAGAAAATTCAGATATGCAATCAGGAATAACAAATGTGAGAATGCTCTTGCCAAGCATGTTGCATCTAACCAAGGGCACAGTTTTGTATTTATGGGTATTGATTGTAAACATAAATCCATCAGGGGAGGTCCTATTTCTTTACTTTTAGAAATTTTGGAATTGCAATGGCAGCTCAAATTGGATGCCTTTAATACACCTGGCTTAAATGAAAGCTGCAATATTGCACCAGTCTTGAAATATAGTTCTTACCTCCGCTGACTAGCTATGCTATTAAATAGTTGGGTTTTCTTTATTATATTTTATTATATTGTCTTTATTATTTTGATTTTATAATCACTGCATAGGTTTGGTTAAAGAACAGTCTTGATATACAGTGTGATTTGTGTATATACATATACATTTTTCAGTTATACATAAACCTAAAATTGCTATAGGTAACGAATTTAAAATATGCATTATGATCTTGTTAAATACTTTTTAAACAACAAACAACAAAAAAATTTTTTTAAGAATGTTTTTTATAATATTTTTATAATATATTAATACTTCATTGATTAAGGTTTACATGTTTAAATAGCACTTTTATTAACTTGTGTTTGAAGATGTTGTAGCCATTAGCTTAATCAGCTTTTGAAATATGTATTTGTTGACACTTTAGTCATGCAAGGAAGTGATGTAACATTTTCCAGCTGATTTTAATTAGGCTGCCACTAGTATAAATTTTGTTTGGCGCCCTTTTCTGTGTTTGTTTGCCTCTGATGAAGCTACATTTTCCTAGTAGCTTTATGTGGATTATTAAATTGCGTTAAGGCTTTGGCTATTCAGACTGTTGTGCACTCCGTTTTTTCCGTTTCTTAAATATAGATATAAATAAACACCAATTTTTTTTTCCTGAGGAAGAAAACCTTTTTGAACTGAGGTATCTAAGTGACATCCCAGGAACACAATCCTGTGTGAGAGAGACAAGAAAGACTTTTGAATATTCTCTTGGAATCCCAGTTTCTGCAGGAGATCTCTCACCCAAGAGAGAGATTCCTGACATTTTGAAAAAGACTATGTGAAAGTAAGCAAGTTGTCTAAGTACAAAAAAATATGGATACCCTGTAGCCTGAAATGAACTATAACTGGAGCTTAACACTTTGTGAACACTCTTGGTGCAGTGGATAGTTCAAAGGGTAAGGCAGAGAAATGATACTGTGATCCAGACACACAAAACCTTAAGAAATGCCTGAAGTCTGGATGAATAGAAATGTTCATAGGTTCATAGGTTCATAGGTTGGTACTAGGCTATCAGCCCTAGGGCCTATACAAGCCTAGCTATAACAATTCCCTGGCTATTTCTTCCCACATTATTTACTTTCCTGGACCCCTGTCTAGCAGGGCGACTGACGTGATCCCTGGGGTGAATTTCCTTTCTCCCATCCAATCGTCAAGGTTCCTCTTGAAGAGGTCCAAAGAGGCACTCTGCTTTACATGTATGGGCAATCTATTCCAGAGTCTGGGGAGTCTCTGGGTCAGGAACCTATCCCTCCAGCATGTTTTGTTTATTGTGATGACAAGGTTTAGATCCCTGGAGCGTGTAGCTCTGAGGGATTGGGATTTCTTTAAGTGTAGCATGTCCAACAGCTCTGGGTTTGACATGGCCTTGTATGTTAAGCAGAGATCGCCTCTGAGTAGACGATATGCGACAGAGTATAGCTGGAGTTTTTTAAGGTGGTCAGCGTAGGGCATCTGCTTTAGGCCTGTGATTCTTTTAGTGAGGTATTTCTGTGGCCTTTCCAGTTGTTGCAGATGTCTTGAGAGGTACATGCCTAATGGGACATTGTATTCTATAATGGGTCTAATGAGGGATGAGTACAGTGGGACAATGACCTCCTTTTTTCTGGATGAAAAGCCCTTTGTGATGAGGTGTGCCACATAGAAGGATTTCCTGACTGTTGTGGCGATGTGGTTATCGAAGGTGAGACCACTGTCCACCTGTGTCCCTAAGTCTCTTATCACACTTTCTGTGTTTAGTGTACTGCCACCTATATGGTAATTCATGGATACATGTTTTTTCCCAAAGGGGATAACAATACATTTCTTGGCATTGAGCTTGAGCCCATGGCTCTGGCACCAAGCATCTGTTTCTGTAAGGCCCTTTTGTAGAGTATCCACATCATTTGGGGATTCAATAATGGCTCCCAGTTTGCAGTCATCTGCAAACTTTGTTAGCCAGAGTCCCTTAGTGTTGACCTGTACTTCAGAGAAGTAGATGCCAAACAAGAGCGGACCCAGGACTGAACCCTGAGGTACTCCACTTGTCACTTCTCTGGAGCTGGATGTAAAGATTAAGCATCCTTTAAGTCTAGTGTTACCAGGAAATGTGAAGGAGGAAGAAGAGGCAATAGTTTGTGAAGTGATATCATTCTGAATTTGGGCACTATTTCAAACAGGTTTAGGAAAAAAATCCAGAACTGGTTTCCAAGCATTTTATTTTCTTTGAGACTAGGAACATCCTTGAATAAAATCCCTTCTTAACCTGGGAAGCAGGAACTGGTTTTATCACTCCTTGGGATGGCATGTTATGAAAAAAATGAGTGGAAACAAAACAGTCTGATCTGCAGGATAATGAATGACCACCTGGAAAGGAATAATATCCTTCTACCGCCACCTGTAATCCAGATGAATGATTTTTGGAACCTGTTTGGCTGAAACAATCTCTTACCAAAGAGAACAATGCAGATTCAGACTTTCTGGAAGAGGAGTGCCACGGTGGGAGGGTGTCACAAGATTTCTTGAATAGTCATTCAGACTTGTTTGGAGTATCCCTGATATTAGGATGTTTGACATACTTTTTTATGACGTCCTTGCCAGTTCTTAAATGTCTGTTTACCTGCATTTTGTTGATGCTATTTATTCTGTTTTTGCCAAAACAGGATGAGGAAAAGAAAATCCCTTGGACAAGTTTGAAAAGGATGTTTGAAAATGTTAGAGATTTCCTGGATCAGCTTGCCCCTTTCATCACATTTTAGGATCACATCTGCAGCACAGGAGTAAAGTCAAATACTAACTCAGGGATTCAATAAATGTTATGTACATTTAATGCAAAGCCTACACAGAGTTTACAGTTTTGCACAATGAGCAACACTGTGAATTGCATATGCTTGCTGTGCATTACGCTTACATGGATACAAGTGAGATTTCATGGCTGGCAACTGTGTTGCTGGTCAGAAAACTATGTAAAGCAGCACAAACACATTTAGACATGCACACAAGTTTACCTATGGGCAAACTTGTTCTGTGAGATTGCGAGATAGCCACAATGACCACAAGACCTAAAATTAAGGCAATGACTGTAGTACTAACACATTATAGAAAAGTGTACACTACAACATGTTTCTGACATACTGAAATCACTGTTTTGTGGTGATCATTAAGGGTACATAGACTGCATTATAAATACACTAGTCTGGGGAAGTTGTGTATAAAAAGGGCACAGACATGCATGAATCCTAGGAATGAAGAAAGGGGAAGAGGACAGGTGAAGCATGGTAATGTATACCAGATAAGGGCATGTCAATGTACGTATACCCCAAAGACAAGACAGTTGTAGCATGAACAGTAATCACATATGCAGATCATACATTATTGCTGTTTACACCTCCCCATATCATCGCACAGTTATTATATATTATGTGACTGTAACGCAAGGTCACATAGCAATGGAGATGATTATTAGTGATATAAATACCCTAACATGATCACTGGAGAGGAGGAAATTTAGCAAGGACTGTATATACACTAGGGGGGGTATGCACATATTGTGAAGATGTGCAAAATGAGTTGCTTGAATATTTTTTATTTTTATTATTTATTTCACATTTGTTTACTGGGATATTCCGACTGGACATGTGTCCATTTTCAGCAGAGGCCTGGGGAGAAAAGCTCCACATCAATAAGACAGTAATATATATATAACATTTAAACAAGATGACATTTATACAACAAAAATTTGAAACAGATTGGCACTTATACAGGGAAAAAAGAAAAAAAGTGTACAAGAGAAGTGGCCCTAATTATATAACGGTTGTGTATGATGTATTATTTTCACATAGCAAATAGGTAACTAATTATATAGTAATATGAATGTAATGTCAGCATGGGACTCAACCAAGTGGAACACATAGCGACAGGCTCATGGACAACAGTAGACAGAAGCATGCACATTCTTGGACAATATCAGAATAATACCACCATTAATCTGTGACACTGACACAGAATATGCCATTTTGAATTATTACACATGTTCAACATGAAAATACTTGTTGAACTGTAATGATTTGTCAGTAATCTATAAAGGGAATCAAGCCTACCTTCCTCAAAAATGACCTGTAGTTTAAATTATGAGCAATCCTAGCTAGTTGAGAGGTTTACATGACACATATATGCCATAATCCACACTTGCAAGAATGCAACCCATGCCATCTATGTTGTCAATGAGCTGTGTATTTGCTGGGTGCATCACTGGAAGTTGTATCACACATGCATCTTGTAGAATACCTTGAAGGGAAGTCTGCACTGTCAGCTTCTAATGTTTATGCTTCACAAAGAATACTCATGTATGACCAAAAAGATGTGTGGATGCTCACTGTGGCAAAAGTGACACACTTGAGTAAATCATCACTGTAAGATGTGTGTTGAGGTACATGCAAATGTGTGCACTGTACTTAGTCTCCAGTGTGGTGAGAGCTGAGAAAAATGGGGTTATAATGTCCGTTGATGTGTATGGCCTGCCCATTCTCAGTATTTGTGATACATATAAGGGATTTGTCATGACTGTTGTCACATGTGGGTGTAAGTTCTGCTGACTACCTACCTGAGTACTCAAGTAATGTAATACTTGGTGTGTTCATAGGGGGTATTCTGTCTATTTTGTAATTAGCCTGTGCTTTTGCTTTCAAAAATTGATTAATTGTGCTTTTTGTTCATCTAGTGTGTCACCATGGCTCTGGAAGTAATCATTTGTGTATGTTAATACTTTCTGCAGTATAGCAATAGTGTTCTGGGATTAAATAATTGTACACAATTCACAGTTGTCCACATACATGGTTAGAAAAAAAATGTTTAAGTTTGTCTTGACTTCTGAGATGTAAGTACAGAACAGGGAAAGCATAGTACAGAACCCTGAGATATGGATCTGATCACTGGAGATTTGCTAGAGGTGACTTCACACACTTTGACATTATTGTGTCTTGTCTGTGATCCATTTGTCTACCACTTGGTGGATGTATGTGTTTATACCAACCTGAGAGAGTTTCCTAAGTGTGCATTTGTGTCATATGCTTTAGCCAGGTCAGGTTATGTGGGATGAGCGACTTTCCCTCATGCAAGTCCACGGTAACCTTCTTTAAGACATCAACTAGATATAACAGACATTATGTAGCCTTAACTAGTTAAAAATGGGTTGGGTTCAGTTAAGAGATTACATATGTTTTTTTCTGATAAGGTCCAAGATGAGTCTTTGGTCTGCCTCTCAGAGGAGAGTCAGGATTATGGGTCTATAATTCCCTGCATCAGGTGATGGTCCACCTTTGTTCAGATGGATGGCTGTTGCTGTGCACCTTTCTGCCAAAATCTAGGCTATATGGAGGCTGTGATTAAGTATGGATACAAGTGTGTCTGCTACATCAGGTTTTAAGTTACTGTATAGGCAATCTGGGATATTGTCAGGATCCACTGATTTTGTGTTTTTAGCCTTAGCACAGAGATGAGCAGCTCTCCTAAGAAAAATAAACTGAGTAATGTTTGAATGTATTGTATACTTTGATTGATGGACAGTGGGAATGGAGGGGTGAATTTTAAGACAAACTGTCCACTTGCAGATTATTTATTTTCTCCAGCTGAGTATGGGTGGTAGCATCCACATACAGCTCTGCACTTAGTTGGGTATTCCCCTTAACATTTCACACATTTAAAATAAATGATTTATGACAACACTTCAAAATAAAACCTTGGTTATGCATCACATGACACACAGTGATACTGTTCACACAGTCATACAACTCTACCAAAGTCACATAGTTACATCAATTGAACAATACATGTCTATATGTTTTTTATTAGAAAGATGTGTGTGAGTAGCCTGATATCATATATGGACATAACAAATGAGGAGGATGTGGTTCATGCAGAACAGTTGCTGACACAAATGCTGATAGTCACACAATGCTGCTGGGGACCACCTCATTAATCCTTGAGAATAGAAACACAATTGCCCATGCAATAAATTCCACAAGGTTTCAATTTAATCAAAACATATGCTATGTTTGTATATATCACAGCATTACAACATGTGGATGACACAAGACTTATGTGCCCATGTAATCAGTATAACTTTATACTGATGTATGTCACATATCATTTAGTGATGATAGGTATACACATGCACATATGTGCCATACTGCAAGTGTCACTGTGATGGTTGAATGAGAACTGTGTAGAATGTTGATATGCTTCACTACAAAAACACATGCTTTACTAAGCCAGCAATATACATAGTATTATCTCATGTCAACAGTTCTCAGAAGCCATATTACTACAGCTGCTATGGATGGAACATGTAATCAAATAGCAGCAGTGGCATCAATACATTATCTCACATCAAAGATTGTAATACTCTCTTGTAGGCCTACCATACCTCCACAACTCAACATAGCACATGTTGACAACAACATTAACATTTGATATGTTCATAGGGTCATAGCACATTACTAGGCTAATGGCCAACATCACATAAAATCATAAACATTATTATACCATTTAAACAAAAAATGCTATATCTATATGATGGAAGATAGTAAGACTAGGTGCGTGTGTGTGTGTGTGTGTGTGTGTGTGTGTGTGTGTGTGTGTGTGTGTGTGTGTGTGTGTGTGTGTGTGTGTGTGTGTGTGTGTATTTATTTGATAGGATTACACACTGCCTATGGCTATATGAGATATGTGCACCACACCATGACAGAATTAGCAATCACACATCCAGTCATCTAGAGATGGTTTGCAGAGGCTCATGGAAGGATTCTGCTTCATGATGTGTGGTTTATGCATCTTTGAGATGAGGGCATGCTCCAATCATCTGCTGGAAGGCTGTCATGTGGCCAGAGTGAAAAGGGGAATGTTGGATTCACAGGGCTATATTAAAGGTTCTTTTAAGTGGAAGTTAAATAAAATAGATTCAAAAGATTATGCAATAACCATAATATAACACCCACCACACACATAGCAGTAGACTTGGTCTGATTTGAAAATTACACCTGTGCAGGTATAGAAGCTGGATTCCATACTAAGTAAAACTAGCACCACCACATACATCTGACTTTAACAGTGTCACATTGCACTTTATAGAGTATAATAGCATCATTTTAGGCTGAGAAGAAGATGTTGGTAGAAATGTCTGACATGGATGTGGAGTCACATCTCAGTGTATAACTGTCTCAAAAATATAAATGAAAACACACTACAGTTGCCTGCTGGCAGATTAAAAACTCTAACTACCTAGATACAGAAGCTTTAGAACACAATGCTTAACATTAGTGCCATGCCACAAGCTTGACCTAAATAATGTCAGAGTGCACTTTATAGACAATGACATCATCAGTGAATGGTAAGAAGAATACATTTGGAGGAGTGCCTGACATAGCAGTGAATTCACATGCCATTCTGAAATTATCACCAGACTGATTATTTATTTAAAGAACACACACACACACACACACACACACACACACACACACACACACACACACACACACACACACACACACACACACACACACACACACACACACAGTACACAAGCACCACAACACAAACTTGGCTTTCATAGTGTCAGACAACACTTTATAGCTGATGGGCAGTGTTTGATGACAGGAAGACAGAAGTAGGAGTATCTCAAATGCTATTCTAAAATAGTCTCTAGAATGTGAGCTAAATGAGCACAGATGTACACCAGATAGCTAATGACATCATCAGTGTCTGGTGAGAAGAAGATGCTAGTATGTTTGTCTCACAGGCTGCTCTAAAATGGTCTCTTGAATGTGAAGCAACTGAACACAATCACACACAAATATGCTAGTTGACTGCAGTGAGAATAGAACCTCTACTTAATTAGTTAAACAAGCTAGAAAGCACAGGACTTAATGCAAGCACCATGGTACAAGTCTGTCTTTTATACTGTTGGACAATTTTTTGTGGATGACATCATCATCATATGTTTCGAGAGGATGTTGTGAAGCCTGTATGAAATGGATGTGTAGTCATGTACGACTGTCAAAATATTTGTTCTCTACAGAACTGGATTGCTGACAGTAAAATACAGGCTCATGCTCTTCTGTCTATGCACACCCACTTACACATACATATAGATGCACACATAATTTAGATGTTGTGTTAAGGTAACCCACACCTAACTATTTTGTTCCCTTCTGCTGAACACAGTAGTTAATAACTGCACCATCCCTGAAGTATGCATTTGCCTTGTCATACTAGTTTTTATAAACATCCTCATTATCTGCTGGAGATAACATATCCTGTTATCAGAGTGGTGTGCAAAGTGTGGAATTTTATTTTCTGTTGTGGTTCCAATAAACAGGTATAATTTGAAAGGCAGTTTCTCAAACTAGATGCAGTAAGCTGTCAGGAATGTATGTTGCAGAAGTGAGATATATGCACCTATTTACTATTATGCTGTGTACATTACACACACACACACACACACACACACACACACACACACACACACACACACACACACACACACACACACACACACACACACACACAAAACTGTGATGAATTCATTTCTGCATTAAGACACGTATAAGACAGTCAATGTCTATTGTTAATATAAAGCTTTAGATGATTTAAGAATGCAGTTGTACTATTTATTTTTGTGCTATAGTTGACATTTGGGAACAAATACTGACATATATATTTTCAAGAGCATGGGTGTAGAGCACACATGAGTTTGAGTAAATATGTGCTCAGTCACTATCAAGTGCCTTTCCTTTGGTTGTGTTTCTATATGGATTATAATATGATGAAGACTAACTTTGCAGTACAGATATTAATACATGCCACTCAACTCATTCCATAGCGCACCACTGAGCAACTGGTTTGTGAGATTGATCGCAAAGTGTTTGCTCATGTGACATTCATATTAAATGAATGCAACTTGAACTTGGGAATTACTTATGCATATGTGCTAGAGTAGATTAGTTGACAGATATTATGGTGTTCATAGTGTTGTTTATATTGAAAATATCGTGTCGTAACCTTTATGATATGAAGGACTACTGCATTTCCGTTCCCCATTTGCTCAGAGTAAAGTGATGAGCAAATGCAGGTCTCTGCTTAAATGGGAAAATAGTAATATTGGGTTACCTTCCTCCATGCAAACACATTAAGTGGCTAGGACTAGCAATGAGCACTATGGACAGTACTGAGTGGGGGAAAAACACCTGCTGCCTAGCTTTCCCTGTGGCAGCAGGTGTAAGAGCAGGGAGTTCATATTTTCAGGACAAATGATACAGGGTTTGAATCCATCTTAATCTAATTTTTTTACATGTTTTCAGAATGGTATCACATAACTAAATGTCATATTTTTTGCAAATGTGAGAGACAATGACTATAGTGAAGTACTGTATAAAAATGAACATCAGTCCATTGATTTATGTCAACAATACACATATGCTGCGGTGGTGGTGCTGCGGTAGCATTGTCGCCTCACAGTAAGACGTTGTCCTGTTTGATTCTCAGCTAAAGCGCCTTCTGTGTGGAGACATGCGTGAACGAGGTAACTTTGTTGAAGGTTGTACATCAGGGCTGGCAACTCGGTATGTAAAAATCTACTGCCAATCATTAGCGGACCGGAGTTCTACTGTGGTGACCCCTAACCGGGAAAAGCTGAAAGATACAACAACACATATGGATTTGCATTTTGATACACTCAGCAGTCCAAATAAATGTTGAGTAAATCTTTAATAGTAGTGCCTTTACTCTGTTTTAAATGTTTTTCTTTAGCAGAGCGAGTTTAGTCAGCATTGTAGGGGGGTAACCACACTATTATATAGGACATGAAAAGCCATTCACTGCTGTTCAGCACTGGTGCATAATGCCAAACTCCACGCTAATGCACAGGACAAAAAGTGAAGGTCTTTATTAAAGATTTATTATTTACATATGTGATGTGTTTTTCTGTTTTTTGACCAGATTAAAGGTGTGAAAATGGGAGTGATTTGAAAGCGGTGAAAGGAGGGGCAAGCTGGTGGAAGAACAAAGGGAAAGCAATATAGGAACTTGCAGGAGGGAACTAAGAAAGACTCTTTGCTATCCACTTCTTCAACAGTGTAATATGAACATGTATAGAAAATTGAATGAATTTGGACTGTCACCACAACAAAGATTGGTGACATCAATGCAATCATGTTGTATAGCCAATTGGACCAAATTAAGTGTGTCAAGAAGACATGTGTGAATCGGAGAGCTATCTATGAGCCGGAAATTGTGGGACAGTTGCCCAGTTTTTTTATTTTATTTCAGTAAGAGAGGAATGTCGGGTAAGGGGCGTAGGTATCTTAGGGTCAGGTGTAAGTGAGGAAGTAGGTGCAGACAAACAGGACAAACAAGACAAGGATAGTGAGAGGCACAAAAGTTCTGGGGACACCATGACTGGTGATAGGGAGGGTATATTGGAGTCCCATGCCTGTTGAACATGAGGAAAGTGATAATCTAGTCCTCACCCTCAGAACTGTCATCACAATCCCATTCCTCAGCATCCTGTCGGAATGCTTTATGTTTTTGTTTTCTCAGCATTCCAATGAACATCTTCTCCATACAGCTAAGGCATGGTATCTTCTAGGACCTCATGCACCATGCCTGGCAGCTCCTTCTGGGTGATAAAATCCCCACCTACACCAGTGCTACCTGATGTTGAGGACTCAGTGCAGGGGATGCAGTGGCAGTACTGCCAGGTTGCATCCTAGATGTGCTGAGTGTCAGTGCAGCAACCACTGGAGGGTTGACAAGCTGACCTGCATTGGTTGGCCTAACTCCCTGTGCTGGAAATCATTCCGTCAGTTTTCAGAAAATTATGAAGTCACAATATTGTGGTCACACATATAAAAATAAAAAAGAGAGATAAGGGGTGGGGTAAGAGAAAAAAAAAGAAAAAGATAATTAGACCCATCATATATTATATACAATAAATCACCACAATGCAAATATATTTTACTTTAAATTAAGTAGACTTTTTAAAAATACAAAATAGGACTGAAAAATTTTCCAAATAATATTTGCATATATTGTACACATGCTTTTAAAAATAATACAGATTAAGTTAATAACATGGCATTTATGCCAGTTTTGTTGAAATTAATATTGAACATTTTATTATTATATATTTGTTACTTGTGGGATTTGAATCCACAACATCTGAATATGATAGTGCAATTAACTCCTACAATTGCCTGGAGCTACAGAATGAAGCATGCATGCTTGATTTTACAGTTAAGATATTTATGATTAATTTGATACTAATGTACAGATGAGCAATACGTTTAATAAAATAATAATTAATTTGTAATAAAAATCCAACCAACAAAACTGCAACAAACGAAGCAAATGCCTTGTCACTGCTGAAATAAATATTAAAAATCCACCAACAAAAAGAGCAGCACAGGCAACCACCGACTTTATAAGAAGCCACTGTCAATTATTCTAATAGATAAAATAGCAGTTTATTGTGCACAACAGTACAAACGGTTGCATATGTCACTAGTGTCAGTGTAAGTACAAAAGTTTTTCATTTTTCTTACTTTATATTAGTTAACATAAATGCTTCCCTAGTAACTGTGTATAAGCATTTTGAGTTGGACGTTCCATATTTTTAAATGTATTTTATTATCATGGGGGGGGGCATTATGTATAGATGCTATTGTGTGCGGTTTTAATACTCTGCATAGTTTTGTATCACTGATTGTTGTCATGCTTTTCATCAGTTTTATTAGCATATAGCTTTAACAATTGAATGGTGCTAAACTAGGTTTAATTAGTTGATTGACTTTAGTATAAAAGCAGACCATTTGTTGCGTTTTGCATTTAAGGTCTGATGAAGCGATAGTGAAAGCGCTTACCGTTTGTACTGTTGTGCACAATAAACTGCTATTTTATCTATTAGGATAATTGACAGTGGCTTCTTATAAAGTCCGTGGTTGCCTGTGCTGCTCTTTTTGCTGGTGAATAATTAATTTGTGCTGCACACATACTCCTTGCTTCTCTCAAGTCTTTCTAAGCATTCAACATGGGCCTCTTATTTGCTGAAATCTCTTGATAAACTGTAAAATAATGAGGAGAGAAAAAGAGAACAACATTATGCATACTAGTATTGGCTATCTCCAGCTTTGTATATAATTTAAAGTATCTTTATCTGTATACTTATACTACTGTAAAATGCCAGAAGTCCTAATCTCATCCAGCCACTGATTGAGTTGTTTCTGCCTGTGCATTTTCACGTCATTGTAATGGTGCCTGCATTGCTCTCCAGTGCATAGAAAGCAAGTTGCACTAGAGACAATGTTGGCAAGACTTTTCTAAGCCTCTGATTTATATTGAGACCTGGTATAGTCCCCTTGCAAAAGCCTACAGCTGTGACACCTAACAAGTAGACCAATGAATATTCTTGCCTCTTCTACGTCTCATCTTTGAGCCCTAAATTTTGCACCTTCCTTCCTAGCTCCTGCCATGTCCACACAGGTTATACAGCAAATGTTAAAGTGTTTTCCTGCCAATACATGATATCACATTTTACAGCTAATCCGCAAACCCGTACAGCCATGCCAACTATGTTTGTGCAATGTTAAGCAGATAGCAGCAACGCCAAAGAGGAAGGCAGGTTATGAAATAGGAAGGGTAATGTGACAGTAAGCCTTAGTTTATGGATTTTCTGTTGCTGTACCTGTTAGCTGACTTAACTTTGCAGACATGTATTGGGGGCTATAAATTTTATGATTTAACACATGTTTTGTGTAGCTTTACACACTGATAAAAGTAATTTATACAATGTAAAATTCAAACCTATGCAAAATATAGAATGCATATTTTTCCACGTGTTTTTTTCCTTCTTGTCACAGAAGAATTGTTTGTCAGATATGCTCATTAATTATATAGACACATTAACAAGTGAGTGGTTAACCATGTATATATGAGAAGGTCCTGATTTATACATTCTGTGTATATGCCTATCATTAAAGTATGAAGTCCATCCCAGAAAAACAGACTTTTAATTACAGAAACATAATTGTCACTATACCCTAAGTCACAAATATAATTCCTATGATATCCACTGCTATACATAGTTATTATTTATAATTATCTTTATATTGCTATTTAGTTATATTGTTCTTTATTTTGAAAACTTGAGTGTAACAGCATTAATAAAATTTGGAGTGTGCTACATTAGAACCCTGGCTTACCTGTATTAGAGCAATGAACTTACATAAACTCATACCAGTTGCCACAGGAAATAACAGGCAATAGGTGTGTTTTTTTGTAAAATCATTACTCATTGCCACTGAGGACTTGCTTGTCAGACATGATCATCATAGTTATATATACACATTAAACAGCTGAGTGGATAATCATGTGTGTGTGTGTGTGTGTGTGTGTGTGTGTGTGTGTGTGTGTGTGTGTGTGTGTGTGTGTGTGTGTGTGTGTGTATCACAAAAGTTCAGAAAATGAATTTTTAATGGTATAATCATAATTGTACTGATACCCACAGTTAGACATACAATATATGTGTTATCATGTGTATGCTCAATCCACCTGCTATACATAGTTATTTTTACATTGTTAATTTTTATCTAAATTATAGTGAACAAACATTTATAAAACTTAGAGTTTGCTGGATTAGAACCCTGACTCACTTGTAGCATGGCCATTAACCTATATCTATTGCCACAGGGAGAGATGGGCAGCAGGTGTAATTTTTACACTCATTACTGTGTATGAGTGTTGACCACCGCAAAAATGTTGTTTAGTGTGTTTAACAATATCTCTTGGTTGTCTGAAGGCATTGTGGAAGCATGCTTACCACCTTACAATGTTGCTTATGGTTTTTGCACCACGGAAAGCAAAATATATAACAATATATCTTTTTGAAATTAACAATGTCTCCTTTTTGTCTGCGGCATTATGCAGCAACATGCAGACAAGAAAGACATAGCTAAACATGCATTATTATTGTAAAAAGTGTTTATTAATTGTTATCATTAAAATGAAAATGTGGAACTCAAATCATGATCTGCATATCTTATGTACTGTGTGCTTCATTGTGTTTACCAGGTGTGCTATACACACAGTTGATTCATTGCTGTATTTTATGCTGTCTTTATCATAGAAGCAATTTCCTTTAATTTTAAAAATATTTATCCATTTCACTGCACTTGCATTAAGCTGCAAGCCACACAAATATTAATATTAAAAATAATAAATAAATAATTAACCCAACATTATAAAATACATTTTAATACACTTTACAGATTTTTCAGAACTCTGGATTTGATCTATAATACTAGTGAATGTAAAAACACACTAGGAATGTTTTATCTATCATTGCCACAGGAAAGCTAATCATGTGCAGACAAGCAATTTCCATTTACTCCACAGTATTAACAAGACATATACACTTATACACTTTCATTTGTTTGTAGATGTGTGGCTTACATATTAGTATAATGAGTGTTCACACAACCATTTATGTCTATGTTTGCAGTGATGTAGCTCTGTCTTCTATTTGTATAGTGTTTATGCTTCTCTTAAACATGATGTACTCTCAGACATGCCATCTATAGTGCGTTTTGTGTCATTGTCCTTTAAATGTGTGATAAGAATACATGACAGTGAAAAACATTTTTCAGCAAAGGTAGGAGAGAATGGCTATTAGTGAAAAAAGGATAAATGTGCTGTTTAGTTCCATTTAAAAGATTGCTAAAGTTACTTCTACACATTGTAAGTATATTCTAAGTGACACACTCAATGCAGGTAAGATAGAATGAAGTGCTATTGTGTCTTCTTTCTCCCTCATACTAGTCATTCACATTTACAATCCATTGAAAACTAACAGTGAGGTAGTGCCGACACTATCTTTACACCTGCTACATGAAGTTAAATGCTTAGGATTCAGCAATTCTAATGAACTCAAACCTCATTTGCATCTTTACTGGGCTCAGAGGCCTGAATCTACACTAAAAAGGTAATGGTGTAGCTATGGAGCTTGAAGGAGACTTGTGTATCTGGAGAAAATAGAAGATTGCTATTCATTTTGATTTATCTGCTAAGAAGGCTTCTGATCCTACTAAGGCATGATCGTACTTTTCAAGTGCATTCTAGATTTTGTAACATGTTGCAAAGCTAATTATATATATGCAGTAGAAAATGGAAATTTTATCTTTATGCACTTCTTATAGTTCACTGTTGGCATAGGCATTTTTGGGAGGCATTTATATTTCTCAGAAAGACAAGTTATTAACTTTCATCACAAGTGTTATTGCTAAAATTATCTTACTATCTTCTGCTTTATTTCAAGGGAAATGTAATGTGCTATGTCAATGACACAGTCTGTTATGCTTCTAAAATGGCCCAGAGACACCTCCAGGGGAGTGGTAAGCACAGTGAGAGGTGACTAGCAATCACATAAAATTGACTTTTCTGTTGTAAATGAACAATTTCCTATCCTTATTAGAAAGAGTAGGATTGGAATTAACTCACTGCTCAGCAGCAGAGGAGTTAACTAAGACTATAGCTGCTAGGTCAAGTTTGGGAATAGTGTATAAAAATATAAAAGACTGAGAAACTTTAAACATCCTATCTGCCTTTTTAGGGACAGTTGGCTGACAATCATTAAAACAGTAGACGCTAAGAGACACATTGTCTAAAGTAGACAGGACAGGAGAAATGGGTGTAGGTTCAAGAAAATCCTTTTATAACAACTCATAGTATTTTTAGGGACTGAGAAAAGTCAGTGTTCTCCCACTGGAAACAATTGAACTTTCTAGCAATAGCCTCAGGAAAAAGCTGTTGCAGCAAAATTAAACAAACCTAACAACTGTTCCAGCTACCTACATAGGTTCAAACATCCTTCAAGGAAAAACAAAACTTTGGCTTGCCTCCCCTCCGCAGCTTTCTTTTCCACATCCTGCAACTTGTCCCTGGGATTTCTCTGGAAGGCAAACATATCTCTCACCTGGATAAGCAAAAGCTAACCTGGAAATCCTAGTACATGCTTGTCAAATGTGAATACATTTCTGAAAAGTATAACCATCCTGAAGCATAGATGGTTTAATCATTGAAGGTTATATAGCAACAATTTAAGTCATTCCTCAGCTTTTTCAGAGGATGTCATAGTAAGCTTCCCCAGATTTGAGGTTGCTCCATGTATGTGTCTCTATTACATTTCTTGCGCATTGATTTGTATAACAATCTTGATGATCAGGAATAAAGAATTTCTGCATAGCAAATTCATGACATCCAGACATATCCTTGAACCTCTGAAGTTAGAATTCCAGCCCTTTAAACGCATAGACCAGCTGGAACCAGAGTAATAGCTTCTATCTCCTCTCTGAATTTTTCAGTTTTGTTGCTCTTAATTATGCATTTTTCTTGGCTGAGCTTCCAGGTTTCCTAGCCCATAGAATGGAGTGATATGTCACTATGGCCCTGTCTTCTCGCACCAGTCATTCTGTCACTCTGCTAATGAAAAACCTTTGTCTCTTATTAATTTCTGTTTAAGGTTTTATCATTCATAGTATTAATTCTACACAGTACAAGGTCCATTCCTTACATCCAACCAATGCTTGTATAGAATCTGTATATTCTCTCTGTGGGGTTCCTCCTACCTCCCAAAAACATGGTGGAGGCTCTCACTCAAGAATGGAGTAATGAACAGCAGTACAGACTCTCATGTGCCTACTGGGGAAGAGTTATATAGACTGACCACTTTAGACTTCAACTGTGGTGTGCAGTATCCTCTAGATAGATGAACACAGATCACAAACTGCATGCCTTTTCAGGGATAGCCACATGATGGTATAAAAAATAGTCTCAAGGTGATTCAATCACATTGAAAAATGTTGCCAAAAATGGGCATGGGTATTTGTCAGTGATAAGTGGATTGAGGATCTGGACTACTCCTTCCATTGTCAGGTACCCATGCTAATGGTGGGAGTGGTCTATGTACCTTGAATGGCAAATGTTTGCTACCACAAAGCACAACATACCTGAGTTAATAACCAGCTGCAAGAAAGTAACAGAAGGGTCTCACTGAGACAGATACCTGGTGTCAAAATCATGGCCTCAAGCTAAATGCCAAAAAGTGCATAGTCATTCCCTTTGGAAAAACAAAGTACCCACGAACTACCACATACGTGGTAGTCCCCTAAATACAGAAAATGTAATAAGGGATCTAGGGACCCAAGTAGATAGTAATCTCTCCTTTGATAATCATATTGCCAAGGTAGTTAGAAAATCCTTCTATGTGGTCTACCTAATCACAAAAGAGTTTGCATCTAGAACAAAAGAGGTTATTGTGCCCCTCTACTCATCAGTCATCAGACCCATCATAGAGTACAATGCCCCATTTGGGATGTACCTTAGAAGACACCTGAAACAGCTGGAAAGACCACAGAAGTACCTCACCAAGAGGATTACTGGCCTCAAACATATGCCCTAGGCAGCCCGACTGAAGAAACTCCAGCTATACTCGGTTGCATACCGCTTACTCAGAGGTGATCTCTACCTGACATACAAGGCCATGTCCAACCC
This sequence comes from Protopterus annectens, assembly GCF_019279795.1. Classification (NCBI taxonomy): domain Eukaryota; kingdom Metazoa; phylum Chordata; order Ceratodontiformes; family Protopteridae; genus Protopterus; species Protopterus annectens. Next base: position 591,714,590 of record NC_056735.1, on the reverse strand, counting down.
AGACTTGATGGATATGCTCCACCTAAAGAAAAACAAATCCCCAAGAGCAACACGTTCTAGGGATCTAAACCTCACCACAATGATAAATATGACATAGTGGAGGGATATATTCCTGTCCCAGAGACTCCCCATGCTTTGGAACAGGATTCCAATCTACATTAGGCAGAGCCCCGCACTAGCACTCTTCAAGAGAAACCTTGACGAGTGAATGGAAAACAGAAAATGTACCCCGGGGATTACTGCAGTGGCTCTGCTGGACAGAGGCACAAGGAACTAATGGCTCTGCTAGACCAAGGCACAGGGAGCTAATCTAATGGGGCGGTGAAAGCCAACACATTCTGGCTAGGCTTATAGATGCCCTCGGGCAGATAGCCTAGTACTTACCTATGAACCTATAAGAATGGCAGTGTTTCAAAACAGCAAATATGAGGACTACAGAACAGATATGCAGATAAACTAGGCATGATAATAAAGTACATAAGGAAAGCTGAACACACTGAAAAATGTTGTGGATAAAATCACAGGAAGTAGCATACAAGTTTCCCACCAATTTTATATGCTAATGGGCCCATATAGAATGTCAACAAAAAATACGTGAACCGTAGTGTAGTGTTCATTGTAAAGATTTCTTTTGATTCCATTATAAGAATCCATATTCCATTTTAAGGGTATTATAACAAAAAATTGAATATCATATCTGGTAATTATGATTTAGTTTCCATACTAGGTAGTCAAGCTCAGTTTGTACATAGAAAATGGCAAATATTAAGGGCTTGTTAGAGAGATCAGCAACAGTTATACCATTTAATGTAAACAAAATGCACTTTTAAATGTGTTGACTATAATGTGTAGTTAGTTACATAATGGAAGGATCAGATTTATTTGGTATTACAACATCTTACATGTACACCACAGGGGTTTGCACACACACACACACACACACACGCACGCACGCACGCACGCACGCACACACACACACACACACACACATATATATATATTACTAATCTATGAACCTATATATATATATATATATATATATATATATATATATATATATATATATATATATACATATATATAGAGATGTAGGGGTCAACTTTGTTTCATTGAAAGCTCATTTCACTGAATTTCACCCTGACCAAATCGCTGGAAAGCTCAAATTACTAAAAACTCATTTCACTGAATCTCATTTCACTGAAGTGATGTACTGACACTGTGTAGAGTACTGTAAGGCAAGTAAAAGTTATATGCCCTTTTCCCCACTGTAGTGCAATCCTGGAGTTAGTATATATAGTTAGGGAGTTATATGGGGGGCACAGCCCCCACACATATGTGGTATGGGGGGGGCATAGCCCCCCACGTAGTTTGGTTTTATATTCTATTTCACAGAAAGCTTCAAAACAATACATTATTTTTATTTTATTTTATTTATTTTGCATTTGTTGACCGTGATATTCCGACTGGATGCGTGTCCATTTTCAGCAGAGGCCCAGGGAGAAAAGCTAAAGGTAAACAGAAACATTAAAAACATGTTACAATTATAATTTTGACAAATAGTACATAAGCAAACAATAATAAACATGTCCCACAGGTTAGAGTTAAACCCTGGTGAAAGCCAGGTGGAAATTAAGCAGTAGCTGATTAATAGATTTTACACAATCTAGAAGAGAGTTAGCCAGGCTTGATACAATGACATAGCCAGCTATAAACCATAGACATGCATACTTACAACACCAATGACTAACTCTTTCCAGAAAACAATATAAATCCAAACTAAGTGGGGGGCTATGCCCCCCACACCCCTAACAGCCCCCACCCCCAACTACATATGCTAACTCCAGGATCACACTACAGTAGGGAAAATGGCATATACCTTTTACTTGCCTTACGGTAATCTACACAGTGTCAGTAACTCACTTCAGTGAAATGAGTTTTCTCTAATTTGAGCTTTCAGTGATTTGGTCAGGGTGAATTGAAATTCAGTGAAATGAGCTTTCAATATAACAAAATAGACCCAGATGTAGATATAGATAGAGTGAAGTGGCTTGTTTAAGTTATTCAGTTTACTATGATGGCATGACTACATGGTCATATTGTAAAAGGATAGAAGTACATATATATTCCATTAGAATGTCTAATGGGAATAATGCTTTATATGGACACTCTACACTTTGCAGTAATTTTAAGAGAGTTATGTCTTATGTAGTTGATCATGACTGGGATATATGAGAAGCAGACTATGTGAACAGGTTGGAAATGAAAGACGATATGTGGCAATTGTTGAATGCAGACAAATTGTCAGGTATAGACAGAATGATAAATATTAAATAGTCTTAAAAATGGTTTGCAAGGTATTTTATCTGATGGAATTATTATAGATACATTTCTAATATATTTGCATTTATTATTTTTAGTATGTATTTATCTTAATGATTAAGCAGTAATATAAACGAGTATCTAATGGTCTTTGGAAGTAATGATGAAGTTCTGACAAGTCATGTCCTTATTTTTATTGTGGATGAAAGTGCTAAACTGTGACAATTTACCAAACCATAGCTTTCTGTGAGTGTTTCTTTGGTTATTAGTTGCTTTTTACATTTTCACTTTATAAAGACTGGTTAGTGCTTAAGAAAATATGCCAGTTTTCCAGTACAATGTCATGCATTAGCTACAGCAAGAGTGACCTCACATATCTAATGTAAATGTGGAAACATGAGACTTGACAAAAATGGACAATAATTACAATTAAAACGTAAAACGTTGGATCATAATAAAAAAATGATGCAATCATAAAGAGCTAAGGACAGGGGCAGACAAAAACTGAAAGCCAAACTAATGCACATCAACTAGCCATAAAAGCATATTTAGTAGCCAAGCAAATTTAAGATGGCATATAGGTTCATGCTAGGTAGACTACTGCACTATTTTACACCTCAGTTATCCAGCCAGGTAAAGTAAATTATTTTGTAGCATTTCAAAAAGCCAACAGAAACAACTTAAAAGATACAGTTCCTTCTTAGATCAGCCTGGTAATCTAGAACTATTTTGAAAGACTTCATGAACTGTCATTGTACTCTATTTCATCTATAAGACATTCTGACCCAGTTCTGTTTGAAAGTCAGTGCACAGAGCATATAACTGTAGACACTAATACCATATAAAGGAAATGAATACTAGAAATAAGTATCAATATTAGAAAAAAAGAGGAACATACAACGTTATGTTGTCCCTCTCTCACCTACGTTCTTTCTATTTGCTTTCGGAGCCTATCCTCAGCTCTGACTTGGCTGTATACTATAGCTCAAGAGCTTTTACTGGCTCAACACTAGCCCCTATCCCAACATGCCTACCGGTAGTTACCCAGATTTCATTTGCCACTTGCAGCATCCAGATTGGTCATACTGGCAAGTGTTTTTCTTCTCTTTTACTAATTGCTAACTTTAGACAACATACTGTTAGTTTTCCGAAATTTATAGTGTTAGAGTGTTTTCTCTTTAGGTTAGTGCCTTTTCATACCTCTCCGCTGCTGTTTTTTTGATTATTGTGGCCGTCATTTTTCTTTAGGCCTTCCTTGCCCTTGGGAACTCTTTTTATAATAGAGGGTTGTTATCCTTTTAGCCCTGTGTTTTAGTTAAAGGGATCCTTTTTTCTCTTCTTTCTCTCTCTCCTTTACTTTTACAGGAGCAGCCATTTAAGGTAGAGGCTTCCCTTAGTTGTGGGAGTTAGCCGTTTTTAGTTTAGGCTCTTCCCCTTCCATCCTTCCTCTTATTTAAAAAAAAAAAGTTAAAGTTAAAGTTATAGTTATAGTTTATAGTGATAGCAGTTTTATTGTTGTTGTCTTTTTTCTTGGCGTGCTTAGTTGATAGCATGTCTAAGGATTCCACCAAAGAGAGAAAACCTTCGGGTTTTAAAAAGTGTAACTCGTGTTGCCAAAAGATGTTCCTTATGGACAGGCACACAAATTGTGTTTATTAGGGGCTGTCTACCTGCAGAACTCATGCTCTGTATGTCATGCCTTTAGTTCTCGTGTCCTGCAGGAGAGATAAAATAAGTTGATTTTGTGAGGCTTATTGAAGAGTCCCTTTGATTCTTCGTCTGAGGGTACTCGGCCAGTCAAAAAACAGGACAAGTCCATTATGCCATCATCCTCGTTTGCCCCAATTTAGCAGCCATCCAAAGCAAAAGACAAAACTTCAAGTTTGTCGATGCGAGTGTTGGTTCTGACAAAGCTCTTTCTCCTGTGGCTCCATCAATAGTCTAAGAGCCAGTCAGGACTCACACAAGAACCAGGTCTCCCTCTCTAGCACTGGTGCCATCTGTTGCACAGTTTCTGCTTCTACAATCTGTGGCAGACAGTCATTGTTCTTCCACCCATTCTTCTCGGTCATCCAGGAGTCTTTCGGATGATGATGTGGAGAGGGTGGTGAAGAGGCTTCGTAAGACACTGGCATTAGATAATTATCAAGCCCAGGCCAGAAGGAAGTGGTGCCGATAGTCCAACCCACACCATTACTGATTCCTCCTCCGACTCCATTGAGTTTGGAGCTGGAGTGCATAGAAGTGTTGTGGTGGAACCATCTGTTCCAACTACCACCGGTCTCTCGGTTCCGACTACTGCTCCGATCCCCTCATTATCTCAGTCTATCGAGGGATCTGGGGGCCGGTGCTCTCTCGTCAGCTCCTAGAGGGAAGTGGCATTGGACCCTTGTCTGACCCCGCTTTCCCACTCGGAGCTTTGGCACAAGTGAGCTTGGCTCCTACATCAGCATTGGAGCCATCGCCCTCGGTTTGGAGGAGATTCCCAGTCTCTTACGAGCCAGAGGACCTTTTGATCTGTGAGCATGATGCCTTCAAGGTGATGAGGAGCATGCTATCTGCTGAGACTGCTCCACCCTCAGCTCCATTGGCTCCTCTTTTGGTGCCGGTGTCCACCTCAGAACCTCCACTCCCCCCAAGCGTAGGGAACCCATGATCCAGGATGCCCCATTGGGCGACCCCCACCTCTTCCAAAACCTCTCCAGAACACCCCTCAGAGGAGGTCCCTTGGAAAAAAAATGCAAGGGGAAGCATTTGGACTCCCCTGAGTTCCTCACTTTAGACACAAACGTGGAGGACTCAGAAGGGTTACCCACGGTCCCCCTCTGAGGATGACTCTTTTTCAGACATCCTGGAAATCCTTAGACAGAGGGGAGGCTGAAAATCCCTTGCCCCTTCTGAGGATGAGTCTGTCTACCTGGGTGCATTTGGCTCCCAACTCTCCACCTCTTGGATGTCTTCACCTTTGAACCCGCTCATGGCCCTAGTGAGTCAGAAGGCGTGGAGCTCTCCAGAGACTATGGAACCATTTCCGAGGAGGCCCAATGAAGTCATAACTGCTCGAGATGATAAGCTTTTTCTATCAAAGGGTGTACCTGTTGATGTTATGGTGGTAGCAGCAGCCATCAAGAAAGAACTAGTGGAAACATCTTCTTCTGTCCATCCACCAAACAAAGAGTCCCATACGATGGACAGGTAAGGGAAGCATATGTTTTCTTCAGCGGCCTTTACCCTTAGGTTGTTAAATTATTTGTCCTACTTTACATGCCTTCAGAGGGATCTCCTAATGGAGTTGAGAGATAACCTACAGGATCCTACAGCTGAAGGAGCTGTGGGCAAGGCGGCTTCACAGCTTGCAACCTTGACTTCTGTAGTTAACTCCTCCATGCGGCTGATCTCTTACCCAGTAGATGGAGCAAGTAGGGCAGCAGGTACAGGAGTTGCCTTGCATAGACACTCCTGGATGCGCCTTTGTCAATATGTGGAGCCCTTCAAGTCTTCCTTTACCAACACCCCCTTTGATGGCTCATCACTGTTTGGGCCTCAGGTAAAAGAGACTCTTGCCAGGTGTGAACAGGATGGCAAAACTCTCTGTGCTGTGGGAGTATGTTTTTCCACTCCCTCTAGACCTTACCCTAAAGGTCAAAAGAGTGGGCAGATGTAGTTCTGGAAATCTCAGGGAGTTTAGCCTGACAAACGTGGAGATATTTCTCCCAAGGACAGAGGGGGAAATAATAATGAGAAACACCAATCTCATGGCAGTGGAGGTCCACAGAATCAGGCCAACAAAGACATTTTCTTTGGCAGGCCCTTCCAGCACTCCTGAAAGGAGGGCCAACTGTCCACCTCTGGAGGCAGTCGGGGGCAGATTATCCTTGTACCCAAAAGCTTGGTAAAGAATCATGGAAGATACATGGGTACTATCGATATATTTAGGGGTTACAAAATTCCCTTCTCCCAACCACCCCTTAAAAGAAAACAACAGTCAATCCCAGATGTTCCACCCAGTCTTTGGGATCAAGCAAACATAGAAGTTCAAAGATTGCTAGAAAAAAAGAGTCATCCAAAAAGTCCCGCCAGACCAAATCGAATCTGGCACTTACTCAAGGTTCTTTTTAGTTCCAAAAAAGACAGGGGACTGGTGGCCCATTTTGGATGTCAGCAAACTGTACCAATCAGTCAAGAAAACAAAGTTCTGGATGGTAACACTGCAATCCATTCTTCCTTTTTTGGGTCAGGACAAATGGATGTGCTCTATTGGTCTCCAGGATGCGTACTACCACATAAAAATGGAACGGCTATCAAGGAGGTATCTATGCTTCTGGCTGGGAGCCTGTCATTACCAGTTCAGAGCTCTGCCCTTTGGTCTCACCAAACCCCCAGGGTGTTCACCAAATGCCTGGCAGTAGTCACGGCTCACGTGAAGTGTCTAAGCTTCTGGGTGTTTCCATATCTAGATGACTGGCTCCTCACTGCCGCCACCAAGCATCAACTGATTGAGGCATGGGACTCCACTATTCACACTTGTACAAAACTAGGCATCACCATAAACTATGAAAAGTCTGCCTTGTTGCCTTGTCAGTATATTACATTTACAGGGGCAGATTTAGACACAAGGGCCATGATAGCAAAACTGCCTCAAGAAAGGGTGTTAGCCATTCGTTGTCAAGATTCAGTCCTCATGGAAAACAAGAGAGTCCAGGCAAAGTTCGTCTTCAAGGTCTTAGGTTCAATGGCTGCAGCAATTACTCTGGCCCCTATGGCACTTCCACATTAGAATTCTGCAGTGGCTCCTTTTTGCTCAGTGGTCTTTCCAGGATTTACTAATGTCACATCAGATTTGGATCATGGAGTCTTGCAAGAAGGACTTAGCATAGTGGCTTTACTCCCCTCTGGTGTCAATGGGCAGACCATTTCTAACCCCCTCCACCCTTAGCCACAGTGACCACGGATACTTCACAGATAGGGTGGGGGGGCATTATCTGGGACAGACTGTTCAAGGGACTTGGCAGGAATAGGAGTACCACTTACACATCAATGTCCTAGAGATGATAGTGGTGCTTCTGGTGTTGCAAGTACTTCAAGACTTTCTACCAACAGGGACTATAGCAATTCAGACAAATAATATGTCGGTGGTATGCTACATCAACAAACAGGGTGGAACCAGGTCTTATCCCTTGTGTTGAGATGCTCTACGAGTTTGGAAATTGTTGATGTCATCCCAACGCTTTCTGGTTGCAACACATCCCAGGGAAAACCAATGTGATAGCGGACAAGCTCAGCAGGGCTATTCTGATGTCTCATGAGTAGTCCCTGAAACAGGAGGTTGCGGACTTGATTTTTCACAAATGGGGCCAACTATGCTGTGACCTGTTTGCCACTGCTCAACAACAAATGCAGCAGTTACTTTGCCCTAGTACCACCATCAGGACAGTCACTCAGGGACGCACTTGTTCATGATTGGCCCCTGGGACTGCTTTATGCCTTTCCACCATTTCCCCTGATCACCAAGGTTCTTCAGAAAGCACAGTCATTGGGTTGCCAGTTAATCCTCATTGCTCCTTACTGGCCTCATCAGATATGGTTCCCATTCCTTTGGCCTCATCTGCAGGGGGAGCCTTGGATCCTGAACCCAGTTCCAGATCTCCTGATGCATCAATCGGGTGCTCTCCATTCTTCCATTCAAACTCTCAAGCTGACAGCTTGGTTTTTCCACTTCTGGTCTTAGCCAGGCATCCCGATGTTTCTCCAGCAGTTCATCACATTTTGATTTCCTCCCATAAGCCCACTAGAAGGAAACTTTATGCTAGTAAATGGAAGAGGTTCTCTTGCTGGGCAAACAAAAACAAGATTGATCCCTTTACTGCACCCATTTCAAAGGGAATTTCTTACTGACACCTTTGAGCAAGGAACAGCAGCAGCTACTATCTGGGTTCAGCTGGCTGCCATTTCTAATTTCCATGTGGGAGAAATGGGTTCCAACATTATGTCCCACAAGCTATGTAAAGCATTCCTAAGAGGTACTACTCTTTTAAGGCCTCCAATAAGAGAACCTCTACCCCCTGGGATCTAAATTTAGTGTTAGAGGATCTGATTCTTCCTCCCTTTGAGCCACCTACTTCTTGTCCACTGAAATTTCTGTCATGGAAGACCCTTTTTTTTAACCACCATTACCTCAGCTAGGAGGGTTTCAGAATTACAGGCCTTATCTGTTCATCCCCTGTACTTGATTTTCCACAAAGATAGAGTTTCTCTTAGCACCAACCCCTCTTTCTTACCCAAGGAGTGCTCAGAGTACAATTTGAATCAATCCATAGAGCTTCCTGTATTCTTTCCCAGTCATGGCAACAAGGCAGAGTATATGCTCCATCAAATGGATGTTCATAAACAGTTACATTTGTATTTACAAAGGACCAAGTACTTCAGAAAATCTGACCAATTGTTCATATCCTTTGCAGAGAAAAAGAAAGGTTGCTCAGTTTCAAAAGTAACTTTATTTAAATGGCTTTCAGACACTTTAATCTACATTTATGGTTTACGCAATAAAAATCTTCCAGGAAAAATGAAAGGACACTCAACTAGGATCTTGGCTACCTCTATTGCTTTTCATGCCAAACTGCCTCTGGATTCGATCTCTGTGGCAGCTACATGGGCTAATTCTCATACCTCTATCACTCATTACAAAGTCGATGTGGCCTCCTGGAACAGGGCATCCTTTGGTTCCACGGACCTGAAGAGCAGCTTTTTCCAGTGAGCCACCCAAGAGACAGATGCTGGGGGTACGTTCCCAAATAGCAAGAACGAAGGCAAGATAGGGACAACATAACATAAAGAAGTTACGTACTCACCATAGCGTTCCATGTTTGTTGTCCTTCATCTTGCCTTCCTTCTTGCATACCACCCTCCTTCCCCCTTCCTGGAGATTGAGAGGAATTCCTTTTATTGGCTACACTGGCTGAGTTTCCTTTGTACAATACCATTTGGTTAGTCCTAGTCTCCCCTTCTTTCTCTTGCTGATTGTTTACACCTTTATATACAGGTGTTCTCTTGTATGTAGATATAGAATAAACTTTTTTTCCTGCATAGTCTAGTGCTGGGTTATCACAAATGAGATCTGGGTAAGTACCGCTAGGCATGTTGGGATAGGGGCTAGCCTCAAGCCAGTAAAAGCTCTCTAACTATAGTATACGCCCGAGTTGGAGCCAAGGATCGGCTCAGAACCCAAATAGCAAGAAGGAAGGTGAGATGAAGGACATAACTTCTTTTTACAAAATGTCCAGCATATGGAACTGTTTCCCCTTTCTATTAAAAGTCAGTTGTTAACATTTGTCAAAAAGTAATGCACATGGGAGGTAGAATGGATCAGAATAGTGCTTATGGTATGCAGTCTTGTTTGAGGCCTGTAAGTAAACTTGACAAACAAACCTATGCACCTGTTTCTGTTTTTCCAAAAAATTTTTCCTTCATCCTTCTTTTTACAGACACAAACTAGATTTAGTCACAAACTGCTATGTAATTAGAAGAATATGTGATGTATTTTGTCATATATTTTGTTTTCTGTTCGCCGGTGTTGCAGATTGTGGTTGCTCAGTCACTAGGAATAAAATTAATTTTTATGACCTGAGAAAGCAAGGTATTAAAGCATCGTTTTGCCTTACCCAAGCAACTGCATAGGTAAAAAAATAAAAAAGTGAATTACATAGCTACTAAGAAATTGGTTATGCCCTTCAACCAAACGTCTCTCCATTTTGATATAGAAATGAAAAAACAGGGAATTGATCCAGATCAGAAAGGACATCTTTGGGTGATGAATGTTGCAGACATACTGCTTTGACAATAGAGAAATATTCATAGAAAATGTTTAAACACAATTCAAGACAGACTACACCAGTCATCATTTTCATTTTGCCAGTAGCTTACTTAAGTATGTTGGATTCCCTTTTTCTCTTGGACATGAAGTTTGTGCAGTATACTTTTTTACAGAATTACGTAAAATATCCAAACTGCCAGAAGTCATATAAACTGAGGAATAGGGTGTACTTATACAAGTTTCTCTTATCTTACTTCTAAAATATACATTGTCTCCTCCAGATAGGGCTAGGCAAAATACATCTCAACTCTTACAACAGGTATCAGGGTCAAAGCCAAAAATAATGGGGGGTGAGTAGCAAAGGCCCAAAAATAGGGACAGATTTTAAAAACTGCACTTACAAATTCTAAAGTTCCTAGAGTAGCAATTATTGTATTAGTATGCATTTTCTGAAGGATATGAAATCTGAATTTTAACTGTCTTTTATTATTTAGTGAATGCAATCCTTAATGATTTGAGAGGAAATCACAAATTTTATGAGGGATAGATGAAAAAATGAGGCAAAAATCTGGACATTCTGTAACATTCTGAACAGTAGAAAGGAATGCTTACCATCAAAAACTAGGTTACTAGCTAATTACTTTGAATTACATGTTCATCACATCAAATTACTTAATTCCAAGTGATGTTATTAAAATGAGTTATATTGTATTCCAAAACTGACCAAGTCTCAAATTTAGGTGTTGGGAATATGAAACTACAGGTTCACAAATTATTTAATGTGTCCACTACTGTGGCTATAAGGAATAGGGAACAAAAAATCCTAGCATCAGTATCAGGGCAAATGAAATAATTTACCTACAGAGAGTAGAAGATCTGTTAGAAAGGAATAATACTGTGGACTCTGCTACTTTTTACAGGTGAGATCAATGTGCACACTCAGATAACTTACATTATAGCAGTCATAGGAGATACTGCAAAGCAATGCAACCTTTTTGAAGTGTAAAAAGGCCACATTAAAACTGCATAGCCACTGGTAATGCGTTCCAATTTAGTTTGTGTGAATTAATTTCTATATCTTGTGTCATATTCTTATACTTACTTGTGCATGGGTTATATACTCTGCAAGTTGCATTTCAAATTGTTAGGCAAGAGATGTATCATTCTTTTAAGCACTCTTGTCAACATACCTAAGCAGCAATTTTTTGCAAATACCATATAATTAGTAAGAAATTCTGTCAGGATCATATTTACTGAACTGCATAAATAATCAATAACTTATTTCTGCTGAGAAGATAGTTAATCAGTTGGCCTTTTAGACAAACTGCACAAGTGATTTTTCAGTGTAATGAATTACTTACATAACTAAAGCAACTCTGATAGTACTAAGATTGAATATCTATCTCAGTGACAGAAAATATATTATTTGGTAGGGATATTTTCTAGCATTTATCTCCTTGACTGCATATCTATAAATCATTCATACTTATGTATGTGACTTTTTTAATATTTAATAACTACATTATTCTTTTGTTGTATTCATATCATTTTAATACCTGAATGATGAAGATTTATAAGATGATCATTGTATTTTGCAGATATCTATTTATCTATGTATCTCTCTATCTAGGGGCAGGAAGACATGGCTAATTTCTGAACTTTATTCACTGAGTTACCATTCCAATGAACATGCATGTGCTTTCTTTGGAACTGTAAGTTACTTACTGTATATAGTCTTCGTCTATAAGTGCTGATATACTCTATACCTGCACATTCTTTTCCTCGCACTCCTCTGAAAATGTGACTTGGTGGACTGCATCACTCTTTTAAAAGGGGGCATTGACAATAACAAATAAATGAGAAAAAAATAATGAAAACTTTTACTTCCCTATCTAGTCAAACAGAACTTCTTCAAACTCGTGTTCAAGCATGCTATTATCATGACTGGATAATCAAATCTGTTACATAATATTGCACAATAATTAAACATTTCTTTAGGGTGGGAGGATATAGAAAAAAACATCACTAGCCTTATGGATAGGAAAATCACTAGAACTTTCTAATAACTGCAGTGAATTTCAATAATGCTTTTTGAGGGACTTCATATCCTTTATCCTAGGATTTTAGTCAAATTTCACATTGGTAAAATCCTTTCTCACTAGTTCAACTATATCCTGTCATGAATTGATCATATTCCCTCTCAGTCTTCTTATTGTAATTTCCCCATAAGTTCAGACATGGCAAACGTGTTGTTTTCCCTAAATTGTTTAGTCAAATCTATGATTCTTCATGACCTCACAGACTTCAATATGTAAGGCATATTTGTCAAGAACTGTTATTTTAAGTTCTTGAACATTTATAGTCATTATGTCAGTAATGCTATATGTCCACCATAGTCTCTATGGCCCCATTATTATTTAGCTGTCTGACCTTTGCAGCATTCACTCCTTCTATAATGATTTCTGTCATCACATTATGTGGCCAAAATATATGCATTTTTGTTGTATTCTCAGGTCTTCTAGTGAACAGTCCAGATTTTTTTTTTTAAATAATGACATATTTGATCTTCTTGCAGTCCACAACATTTTCCAAATTTTTCTACAACTCCACATATCAAAAGCATTGATTTTTTTTCAGAATATAACCTTACTTATAATCCAACTCCTACAGCCATATTTTATCACTGGGAAGATTATTGCTTTGACAATCTGGGCCTTGGTTGACAATGTAATATCTGTGCTCTTTAATGTACTATCCAGATTTACCATAACCTTTTTTCCAATTAATAAAAAAAAAGTGTCTTTTGATGTCATGAAAGCAATCACCATCTGAAGAGGTTTTTGAGTCTAAAACAATAAAACTGTCAGTGCATCCATTTCTTTCTCATGTATTTTCAAAGAACAGATAGAGCAAGACAATATAATTTTATTTTATTCTTTAATATTGACCAACCAGATAGCTTTTGTATTTTAAAATTTCACCTTCCCCAGCAGAGTCTTCAATTTGTCTTTACTCTAAGCCATCAGAGTGACATCATCTGCATATCTGATGCTATTAATATTTGTTCAGCGATTTTGATTCCCACATCTAGTTCATCTAACCCAGCATTTCACATGATATGGTCAGCATATAAATTAAATACGTAGGGTGACAATATGCAAGTTTGTTATAGGTTCAAAGGTAGGTATTAGGCCCTATGGCCTATATAAGCCTAGCCAAAAAGGTACCCTGGTTTTTGCCACCCAAGAAAATTATTTTCCTGTGCCCCTGTTGAGCAGAGCCACAAAGGTAATACCTGGGGTGAATTTCCTATTTCCCATTCATTCATCAAGGTTTTTCTTGAAGAGTGCTAATGAGGAGCTTTGTTTGATATAGATAGATAATTTGTTCCAGAGTATGGAAAGTCTCTGGGACAGGAATCTATCCCTCCAGCATGTTCTATTTATTGTGCTGACAAGGGTTAGGTCCCTAGAGCATGTAACTTGAAGGGATTGGGATTTCTTTAAGTGGAGCATGTCCAACAGCTCTGGGTTTGACACTGCTTTGCATGTTAGGCAGAGATCGCCTCTGAGTAGGCGATATGTGATGGTGTAAAGCTGAAGTTTTTCTGAGATGGTCTGCGTAAGGCATCTGTTTGAGGCTGGTAATCTTCTTTGTGAGGTATGTCTGCAGCCTTTCCAGTTGTTGTAGATGTCTTGTGAGGTACATACCAAAATGGGCATTGTACTCTATAATGGGTCTAATGAGTGATGAGTAGAGGGGAACAATGACCTCTTTTTTCCTGGATAAGAAACCTTTTGTGATGAGGTGTGCCACATAGAAGGATTTCCTGACTACTGTGGCAATGTGATTATCAAATGAGAGACTACTGTCTACCTGCTGTGTCCCAATGTCTCTTATCACACTTTCGGAGTTAAGTAGACTACCACCTATGTGGTAGCTCATGGGTACAGAGATTTTACCAAAGGGGATGACAATGCACTTTTTGGCATTGAGCTTGAGGCCATGGCTTTGACACCAGGCATCTGTCTCAGTGAGGCCCTTTTGTAGGATGTCCAGATTGTTAGGAGTTTCGATTATGGCTCCTACTTTGCAGTCATCTGTGAACTTCATTAGCCAAAGACCTTCTGTCTTAGCCTGTGCTTCAGAAAAGTAGATACCAAACAGGAGAGGACGCAGGACTGAACTCTGTGGTACTCCACTTGTCAGTGGTTTGAAGTCGGATTTGGAGTCAGCTACTTTCACAGTATGGGTTCTGTCAGTGAGGCAGTTGGCAACCCATCTTGTGACATAGGGATTTACACATAGTTTAGGGAGTTTATCTATAATTCCAGAGTGGGGGATGGTGTCAAAAGCCTTGGCGAGATCTAGATAGGCTGTGTGAACCACCTTACCCTTGTCTACAGCTTTGGTGACTGCTTCAAAGAAGTCTATCAGGTTTAGGAGACATTATCTGCCTTTTACAAACGCAAACTGGGTGGGGTCCAGAATTTAGAGATTACCAATGTCTTTGTTTATAAGTTCCATGATGATATGTTCCATAGCCTTGCAGACCAGGCTCGTTAGGCTAATGGGACGGTAGTTCCTGGGGTCTGTGGTGGCTCTGCTTTTGTGGAGTGGGATAACTGTCGCTGTGTGCCATTCAGTGGGCAAAAAGTCTGAGGTGAGGCTATGACTGAACGTGGTGCTTAGGTTGGGTGCCAGTTCATTCTATAGTTCATGTAGAACGCAGCCTGGGATGTTGTCAGGTCCCATGGATGCTGTGTTCTTGGCTTTGCTGAGTGTGTTTTTTACCTGTGCAACCATGATTGCAGTAACTTTGCATTCTTCCAGTATAGAGATGGGCCCTTTAGGGGTTGAGAGGGGAATAAAGTTAGCACTGAACCTATCTGCCAGGATGTTGGCAATATCATTTGGTTCTGTATATTTATTGCCATTGAGCTGTAAAACAGAGCAGATCTGAGTGTTGCCATTGAGATTCTTAACATAGCTATAGAATGCTTTGTGGTTACCTTTAGAATCAGTGGCAATTTTGTTTTTGTAACTAGCTTTGGAGGATTTTATGACGGATCTCAGCTTCTTACTGAGGTTGACCAGGGAATTCCTCCAATCATGGGATTTTACTCTGTTTTGCAACAGTTTCTTTCTAATGTTGTAGAGTTTGTTTATGGCAGAGGGCCAATAGATTGGCTTCCTTTTTCTGGAGGATAGCATTTTGGTTCTTTTAGGGATAGTATGATCCATGCACTCGTATAAGTGCTTATAAAGTACATTTGTGTAGGATTCAGCAGTTGTCATCTATTATCCGTCTGCATGGGTGTCATGAAGATTGCCACTTCTGTCTTAAGAAGCGTGAAGTTGGCTTTGGAGAAATTTTTTATGGTGGTTTCCCTAATGGGGGGTGGGGGTGGGATGTGGATGTCTAGGGTGATTAGCTTGTGGTCAGATCTCACCAACCAGGAAATGACCTCTGGTGTGGAACACCGGTCACCCATGTTGGTAATGACCAGGTCTAGGATATTGCTGCCCCTGGTGGGGGTATGGATAAGTTGATCCAAGGCATTGGAATTTATGACTTCCAGAAAACGTTGAGCAAAAGAGTTGGTACACAAGTAGTTTTCCCAGTTAATGGTGGGGTAGTTGAAATCATCCATTATTAGGGTGCTGGGTTGTATCCTAATATTTTCCAGCTTATCAAGAAATGATGAGTGGGAATCCTGGGGCATGGTAGGGCATCTGTAGCAAGTTGCAATTTGGATTGTGGTTTTGCCCAGAATTAGTTGCACTTGGATAATCTCGGATGCATTATGATGAGCAACTAGTCTGGAGGTGTAGATATCGTTAATGAATATGGACACGCCTCCACCTTTAGTGTTTCAGTCCAGGTTAGGTGGCTGAAAAGTGTGGTATGAATTAGAGCCTTGTGATGCAGGGGTACCCTCTGGAGCCTTGAACCAGGTCTCTGTCACTGCACAGATGTCGATGTTCTCCATTTTAAGGAGTGCCTCAAGTGAATGCATTTTGAGGTTTAGACTTCTAGCATTGAGTAGCATTACCCTCAGATTTTGCTTCCTTGTACCTGTTATGGTGGTGAATTTGTCATTTGAACCTTGCCTAAAAAAGGCACTATGGGGTGGCAAGAGGCTTAACCAGTATCCAGAATCTCAAGGGCGACAGGTGCAGGCCATCACTGGCAAATCATCGTGGTCTGTCGATCATGCCATCCCAGGCAGACAGATACTGGATCCCCTTAGAATGACACCAGAAGCTCAGCCAATTGTTGAAGCCAATCATTTTGTCCTTATACTGCAGCATCATTCTGGGTGATGGCAGGATGCTACTCAGGGCTAGGGTCCTATCTGCCTGGGCTACAAGATTGGAGAGCTCCTCCATGTCTCTTTTCATGTAGTCCAGGGTGGTACATCTCAGGTCATTCACACCAACATGGACAATGACAGAGTCATATTTGTATTTGTTGTGGAGTGACCTGAGTACATGCGCTATGAGGCGGATCCTGGCACCCTACAGGCAGCTGACAGTAACATTCTCCTTGTTTAGCCTGGTGAGTGGAACATCAGTGTGCCTGACTATCAAGTCACCCATGACTAGAATGTTGGGTACGTTGTTATGACTTATGGGCTGTAGTTGAGTGGCACACTGAATTTGTGGGCTATATGTCATATGGGTTGTGTTGGGAGGTGGAGGTTGCTTGCATTTCTGCTTTCGAGGTCTCTGTTGCTTGAGCAGATTTTTATTGAGACCCTACATGAATGTAGGTGTGTGTTTTCTTTTTCTATATGTGTGTTTTGGTGGTGTATGTTTTGAGGAACTATGTGATGAGTGTGGTGTGGTGCAAGTGTTTACCTTCTCCTCTTGACTGTTTAGTCCAGTCTTGGGTGAAGAGAGCTTTGCTTCCAGTTTGGCTATAGAAGTCCATCTCTCACAGGATCTAGTGTTGGGTGGTAGGAGAAGAGAGTTGTCTGTGTACATGAGGCAAATGCTGCATTGCCCCAAGATGCCCAGATTCATCAGGTAGACAGGAGAAAACACAGGGAGCTGACCTGACATGCCTGGATAGGTGCTTATTTATTAAGTAGTAAAAACTGTTTTCCTCTAGACAAGTGAGGAAAGTTGAGTGCTGTAGTAATTTGTAGCTTATTTAGTGCTTACAATGAGTTCTGAACAAGTGCTGAGCTCAAAGAAACAGATTTGAGTGCTAAAACTAAAAAAACTGGCTAGTTCTAAAGAAAATTTTGAAGAGCAGACTTTATGCGCAGGGAATAGTTTAACCCCAGCTAAGCAGTGATACATAAAGTTTTTCTTTTTTTTAATATAACAGTAGCAAATGAGCAAACTGAATTAAACAAATTAACCAATTAACCAGTAAAAAGCTAAAAAGTGAGCCCCGTTCCAGCAGTCTTCGATCAGACAAGTTCTAACTGCGCACTCCTGCCACTAGGGTGCAGGGGAACCTACTCTAAAAAAGATGGTCTGGATTAGTGCTCAAGTTGTACAAACAAAGCTAGAAAACTCCTATCACAATATTTTATCTGTCAGTTATGCCATTTATACCATTTTTGGTTCTAGCAAAACATGGCACATACATTTTATGTAGATCTCTGTGAATAACTGCAGTTGGTAATAAACTTTATTTACCTACTTTATTGCTATTAAAAGCAAATTACTCACTTTTTATTACATGAACAATCTGACAACCAATTTTATACATAATGATTTGAATTTATGGCTGAGGTTCACTACCAAGTGAGCACTGGGTCAGTGTGTGAATCAGTCAGTAGATTAATTATTTTACACTTCTTTCTTTGTATTGCAAATGAGAGGTAAAGAATGTATAACAAGCAGTGCTGTGAGTATGAAATACCCCAAAAATTACCAGTTTTGGATTGTATAGACACCTAGATTATAAGAAATATAAAATTCAAAATATAACTCGTGAATCATAGGTTTACAGGTACATACAACAGTTTTGATCTGTGAGGAACTAAAAAAGATTAGCCTTACATTCCTATGGTAGTTTTTAGCCCTTAAATGTTGCATAAGAATAACCTAAATATGGGCCAGACATGGACATATTGAAGCATTTACATGTTTGCTTAAGCTATGAGCGATAAAGGTGCTAAACCAGTGGTCAATTTACAGTAAACAATTAATTCATCCAAATCACATTTGAATAGTGTAGATAAAGTACTTACTTTCAGGGTAGTGAAATGGCATACCCTGGATACAAATCTAGCCTTCCAACATGTCCTGCTTATATTGCAAACTAGAGTGAGATTCCTTCAATGGACTGGACTTGTAAATGTGTATTGGGCCTGATAGAATAGGGTCTGTTATCGCTCTGTACATGAGGCAGAGCTCACCTCTCAGAAGCCTATGCGATACTGAGATGAATGACAAGGCCAAATGAATGTCAGTGGTGTTGTTTTGGAAATTTCCTATAGAACCCATTTTGCATTAAAACATAATTCCCTGTGCATACATTTATTGTTATTTTGTTTTTAATATTCAATTTTTAAAAAAGGTAACATGGGAACATTACATAGGCAACTGAATTGCACAATATCGAGTATTAAGATTGGAGAATGACAGAAATCTGCAAAACTGCAAGCATTTAGCTCATAGCCATGCCAACTTGTCACAAACTGACAGAGAAATGCTTCCCATGAAACTATTCCTTTACATGAGGGTTAACAATAAAAGTTTATTTTATATGAGTTGAAAAACAAATGACTAATTGTTTTGCAGAGACCAATTATGATAATAATAAGACTTTAGAATATTTTAAGAAGAATAGATGCAAGCTGAAAGAAATTCTAGATGGCATGACAACCCTTAATATCTATTTTTATTTGGCTCACTATTTTAGGGCTTTATATCACTATGCATTAGATAAAACAGGACATGTTTACTAAAAGTAGTCAACCAGCCAACAAATTAGCTCAGATCAAGCTCCATAAAAGAGTAATTTGTGCCCCATCTGGAAAACATTCAAATGTTTGAATGACTCATGTGTATACTATATTATATCTTTGAAACATACAAAATTTTAAATTATTCTTTTGAATGCCAAATGTTTTATATTATTATGCTACCATAATGATGAATTTTGCCATGAAATAAATAATGACACTAAAGTAGTAAGGCATATAGTCTGTTGGGATATGCGCCTATGCACTTTGTCTAGAAGTCATAATCATACTCCACAGATATGATTGACAATTACAGTCAATCAATAATTCTTGTCTTTAAAGTATCATACTTATTATCGTTCAGTAAATTCATCCAGATGCACAACCATCCCTATAATACGAATTACAGTGTGTCAGATCTTAACTGCTTTCTGATCAGATAACAACCACATTTCTCTGTCCCCATAACTACTTCCATTACAAAAGAGGTTCAGTGACATTTCTAAATTCCAAGCCCCAGACTGTGGCAGCTGATGTGCAGCCCTTTCTCCATGGAAGCTCACACACACACACACACACAGATATATATATATATATATATATATATATATATATATATATATATATATATATATATATATATATATGGGTCTCTGTTAGAACATCGAAAGCATGGTTCATCGAACTGTACTTTGACGAACACACTTTAGCAAAAGTGCATAACAGCGAATATACACTTTCGCTAAAAGAGACTGAAAAAAGGAGAAAACATGCAGTTTGCATGTTTTGTTAGTTGTACATCAACATATACTGTTGATGTACAGCTAACAAACCTCTTGTGGAGATTGCAGTACAGTGGGGATGAGGGAATATTCCCTTTTCCCCATTGTAGTGTGATCTCCGAGTTAGAATATTAAATTAGAGGGGGTGTGGGGGTCTTTCCCCCCTTGTTTAGAGGTTGTTATTCTGTTTTTTGCTGGTTACGAAAACCGGCTTTTTCAAAAGTGCACATTCGATATTGTGCACTTTTGCTTTTATGGGCTTTGCTGTTGTTAGACCGATGTTGTGTGCTTTCAATCTAATATATATATATATATATATATATATATATATATATATATATATATATACTTCCACTCAGATGGGATATTTAAAGCTTCCATAATTGACTTAACAAAACCAAATACATACATCCAATCTTGATGTATACATTGACCTACAGATTCTAGACACTGGTACTGCAGCTGTCTGACCACAATGGACAAGTTTGTACTGGCACTAACACCATCCTTTCTTTGCTTCTTTCAATGTCTGGGCTGATAATGGAACCTGGATCATCTGTGTCACATTCAGGGCTTCTTTGCTCTTTGCAACAGAGCTGACTATCTGGGAAATATTTGTTTAGTAAAGGTAAAAGGATATTTCGATATAATGAACATCCAAATGATGATAAACGTATACACACACACACACATGCACACACCACATATTTATTATATTTGCAAAATGCAAATACAATATAATGCTATAACAGCAAAAATATAAAAAAAATGAAAATTCACAAAACAGTGCCCTATAAGCTCATACTGAGACTGCAAGTCATATTTGATCAAGGTAAGTTAATAGTTCTATATCCATCCCAGTCAGAAAATCAAACATGTACAAATTTATACCAATGAAAAAGATAAAAAATGTATAGATGTAAAAATGGAATACATGGAAACATGAGGGTGTAAAAACTAAATATATGGTGCTGTGGGTATGAGAACTTTGCTCAAGACTCATGACTGTACCACTTATTAAGAAATTAATTTGCAAAACCTAAAATTTCAAATAGTTAATTTTCTATACCACAGACCCCCATATATTCAATGAGGGGAATTCAGTAAAGTCTACACAATTTTTCTTGGTGTATGCCTCGCACCATGATGTGTACACAAAAGTGAATAATTTCAGATTCAGCAAGAATTGCTTAGCAGCGCTCAAGCAAACATAAACAGGAAAACTTCAGTGAAATGCAAATTTCCTCATAAGCAGGTTAATATTCTGCAAATGAGCCACGTGGAGCGATCCAACAAGCAGAAACCCATTCGTGTAAACTCTGTGTCAGTGTCCATAGTGTATGTGGAATTTTTCTGCATGCAGGCATCTACACAGACAGAAAGGGATGCAAAAGTCCACAAATATGAATGTAACTCCCCTGAAAATGTCAGATCACATACATATATGTGCAAAAGGTACATTGTGGATGTCTAAAAAAGGAAGGGGATATGCAAAATTAATAATTAATAATAATTAATAATATTTTTTAATAATTTCAGCATGTTTGCCCTATGTGCCACAGTGTGCAAACATGTTTAACAGAAATAAAAAAATATAAAAAAATTATACTTCTAATATAGTTTTCACAAACACACTGTAGGACCTTGTGCCAGGTCCGTACAGTGGTACATATATGCTGTTACCCCGCTCACATGGCTATGAACCATGTAGTTTCTAGGCTGTAAGCATGGATATGTATGAAATGAGGTAGATTTCTTGAATTGCTAAAAGGACCAACCATGTCAGTATATACACTTCTTGTAGGCTCTTACACAATGATGATATTCCAATTGGATGTGGATGACATCGGGAGGGGGTGTCATATTATTTTTAGGATTTTTTGTTCACTGGGCACGTGTTTGCACAGTGCACCACATAGCCTAGTGTGTTCATGCGAGCAGACTATCCACATGACAGTGATGACATAGGCAGCAATCAATTAAAACTGGATATTTTAAATAAATATTTATGACTTTTGTATAAGCTATGCTGCGTGCTGTGGCTCATAGTGCCATGCCGCACACTAGTGTATGGTCTTTAAAATATGTCAGTTATATCCTAAGTAGGTGAACTGCATCATAATTAGCCAGTCCCACATGGTGGACCTAAAGCAGAACTGTATGAAGTATGCATACACCCTACATTCTAATTTTTCTTCAATACCTTGGACCATTGGAATAGAAACTTGGGAATTTTAACTGGGATAATGGTAGGGGCTGCTGCAGCTATGCTACATCTGTATGTGCTAGATGCTGAAGTCAATGCTGCTGCTGCTACTGACAATAAGCCTAGGCTGAGAAGGATACGTGTGTTTATGCCGAGAATAACCTTCCAAGAGCTACATAAGCTGGAAATTGTAGAGTACTACAGGGTGAACAGGGACATATTACAAGAACTCACTGAGCTCTACAGTCCTAGACTCAGAGTCAGAGCTAACAGAGGGGAACTCATCCTAGTAGAAACAAATTTATATGTAGCCTTTAGGATAATAAGTACAGGTACTTTTCAAAGGCCAACTGGGGAAATGATGGGGGTGTCACAGGCATCTGCATCCAGGATACTCCACCAATTCCTGTATGCTATGCTTCCACATGCCAGTGAGCACATATTTTTCCCCTTTCCCCTGAGGCGAGAGCCAGCAATAAGCAACACTTCTATTTATAGCTGGAGAAGTGTAATATGGTTTGTTTTTTATTTGTTTCTGTATGTAGTTGTGCTGGCATATATTAAATGTTGGTTTTGTATTTTCAGTGTTATGTAATTCAATGTTTTGAATTTTCTGTGTTTTGAATTTTTAAGATTTTGGTCTCAGTGTTTTGAATTTCAATGTTATGGGCTTTCAATCTTCTAAAGTGATATATATATATATATATATATATATATATATATATATAGTTAAACAAACACACATACATCTCTGTCTCCTTCATACATCTTGATATCTAGATAACATGTACACACACGCACACACACACACACACACACACACACACACACACACACACACACACACACACACACACACACACACACACACACACATATATATTATATATATGTATATATATATATATATATATATATATATATATAAATAAATAAATAGATATATATATATATATATATATATATATATATATATATATATATGTAAACCTGTTATATACATAAATATCTATATGTATGTGTGCGCATGTCTGTATTGCCCGACATACCCAGGTTATGGTGAGTAAAGTTGCACTACGACACATATATAATGGGGTCTACTTTGACTCATTGAAATTACACTTCACCAATTCTTAGTTGGCCAACTCCACTTCAGCAAAATGGCTTTCAAACCGAAAGCACGGACTACTGAAATCATTACCCTGTGAAACTGACCACTTGGCCACCACTGAAAAAACACCTCAGTGGAACAAAATTAAACCCACCCAATTGGGGGGCTTCACCTCCCACACCCCCTTAATTAAATATACCAGTTCCGAGATCTCATTACATTGGAAAAAGGGCAACTTTCACCCTGATGGCCAAGTGGTCCATTTCACAGGGAAAGGATTTTGTATCCATGCTTTCAGTTTAAAGACTTTTGCTGTGGAATCGGTGAAGTATAATTTCGATCAGTCAAAGTAGACCCATATAATGTTGGTCAAAGGACCAAAAGTAAGGGTTCAACAGTAGATTATGCACTTTCCTACAGCCTCCTCTGCCTGCTGGATGTCACCACACATACACCAACAAATGAACAAGTTGTGTAATGTATAATGTTGTGTACTCACACATTGACAGGGCAAGTAGTTTTTGGCCACAGTCTTGCTCATCCATATGCAAACAGGCACATATGGCCAAAACGGTGACTGTTGCCACATAGCTAGGATAAAAAACTGTTATCTGACTGGTAGGCTACTAGATGCAAATAACAGTAAGAAGCAATGTCACTCTGCAGGCCACACATCCTGTTCAACACAAATCTTCTTTATGTCATCTGCTAGTATTTCACCTGCAATTATTTATAAAGCAGACTTGAGCCATGACATGTGCATTAAGTACTGCATTCTGTAGTGTGTAAGACTACATAGGTAGGGGTTCTAATCTCACTCCAGCCCACTTAGTGTGTTTGTTTGTGTATGTGCATCTCCCTCTCCCTATAAAACAAGTGTGACTCCCTCACTGACTTCCAAACTGCAATGGATCTGCATGTTTTGGCCCTTGCAGTTGATGCAGACCTCCAAACTTTTGTCTTTCACAAGGCCTGCTTATGTCATCTAGAATAAGAGTACATAAAGACATTTTAATGTCAGACTTCTGCTGTGGCATGTGTGTTAAGTGCTAAGATCTGCAGCATGTAAGACTTGATAGGTAGAGTTTCTAATCTCATTGCCGCCAACTTGGGGTGTGTGTGTGTGCTGTACAGTGTTTTGTAAACATTAATTGGTAGCAGTATTATTCTCACTGTAACCAAGTTGGTGTGTGTGGATATTAGAGCATTTTGCATCCGTCTATGGGATCATAAGATCATTGGAATTTACTAGGCTAATGTACCTTGGGCCCTTACAATTCTAGCCAAGTTCTTACCTTTATTTACATGATCAGCATCTATTTCTCCTAAGAGGTATACAGGCAGAACCCCCATGGTGAAATTATGATCACCCATCCAATCGTACAGATTGCATCTGAAGAAAGCCAGTGAGGTGCTCTGTTTGACATTAAGTAAGAGTCTTTTCCAAAAGTTTGTTAAACTCTGGTAGAGATATCTCTTCCTCCAGCATGTTTTATTAATGTCACATACCAGGTTAAGGTCCTTACAGTGATAATCCATGTACCATTTGACTTATGGATATGCAACATTTTCAATGAAGCATGGTCACTGACTGCCTCATATGCAAGGCAGAGATCACATCTGACTAGTATGTATGACACAGAAAAATGTAGCAGTGATTTCAGATGATCCCCATAGGACAGATGCTGAAGGCTTGAATTTCCTTTATGACGAACCTGTGTGGTCTTGGCAATTGCCACTGGTGCTTGGAAATGTACATAACAAAATGGCCATTACACTCAAATATTGGTCTAATGAGGGTAGAGTACATGGAGGTTATAACTATTTCATGTTCAGGTGACAGTGCCCTCAGTTATGACATGAGCAAAATACAATGCCTTTCTTACCACTGTGGAGACATGGTGATCTAAGGTAAGGTAGGTGTAAACTTGTCTGCCCAGGTCTGTGTGCCCATGTCTCTCACCCCTGAGTATGTACTGAAGAGGTTGCAATTGATGTGCTACTTAGCAGGGACATTGTTGTTACCAAAAGGAATGATACTACATATATTTGCATGGTGTTTAAGGCCATGATTGTGGCAACAATCATATGGTCATGCATGACCCTTTTGTAGGAAGTTGACATAATTTGGAGATTCTATGATCACTCCAATTTTGCAGGCATCAGTAAACCTTGTCAGCCATAGACATTCACTTTTTGTTTTTATGCCAAATAAATGGATTCCAAACATTAGACCCAGGACTGAACCCTTTGAACACCATTATTTACAGCTCTGCTATTGGAAGTGGATACACCTATTTTGACTATATGAGTTCTATTAGTGAACCATTTAGGGACCCCTCTAATGATAATACTGTTGATGGCTCACTGGGAGGGTTTGTCAATGATTCCTGAGTGGGGGAAGTGTCAAAAAGCTTGGCTAAGTCCAGGTGGTGGAATTCACAGATATTCCCTCATCCACATCATTGGTGACTGCCTTGTAGATGTTCACCAGGCTTAACAGGCATGATCTTCCTTTCACAGATCCAAACAGTGTAGGGTCAAGTGTTTGTAGATTACATATATCTTTGCTGATAATGTCCATGATGATTTTCCTCATGGCCCTACAGATATGGCTAGTCAGGCTAATAGGTCTATAGTTCCCATGGTCAGTGGATGCACCGCCTCTGTGCAAGTGGATTACAGTGGCCATGTTCCAGTCAGCTGGGATGCAACCAGTGGTTACACTATTATTGCAAAGAGTTCTCAATAGTGTTAGTAATACCTGTTGGATCCCATGTAGGATGCAGCCTGGGATGTTGTCAGGTGCAATAGATGCCAGGTTTGTCACCTTAAAGAGGTCATTTACTACCTGCTCTTTAAAGATACAAGGTATGGGACAAGTTGTATGGATTTTGTGGTATACATGTGATTCGGACAGGGAAATGCTGTTGTCACAGAACCTGTTGGCCAACAGGTTATCTATGTCTACAGGCTCATTATATGTGGCATCATTAACTACGGGTTTGTCAACAATGTGGGCCTTTCCTTTTACATTACACATGTAACTATATAATGCCTTGTTATTGTCCTTTGTGGAGGATGCTAATTTTGTCCCATACTTTATTTCTTCAGGTCTTCACAACAGCAGCACTTATTTGCTTGTTTATGCTGAGGAGGAAGTGTTTCCATTTAAGGGGGGGGCTCCCTCCTTCTTAATGTTAGACACCAATGTCTTATTGTAAAGCCTGCTAATGGCAGTTCTCCACCAGGCAGGTTTGCTATGCCATGAGGAGCTTGTTTTGCTTCTGTCAAGTACAGGTGAGTCAGTGCAGTTGTACAAGTGCTTGTATAAAGCATTTGTCTAGAGCTCAGTACATTTGCATGTTCCATCTGAGGCAGGGTGGTGCAGTCGAGCTATCTATACCATCCCATAGAAGGTTATAATCTACTTTGTTGAACTTTATTACTTTATCTGCTGTGGGGTGGGGTCAACGTGTGATATTTACTTTGAATGAGACCAATTTATGGTCAGATATCACCAGGGTGGACCTCACAGTAGAGGTTCAACAGTGGTCACCCATATTGGTAAGCACCCAATCCAGTACGTTGGCTCCCCTTGTGTGGATGCCAACCCACTGGTCCAAGGCAGTGTCATTAAGGAAGTCGACTAACCTCTGAGCAAGTGAGTTTGACCACAAGTAATCTAACCAGTTGGTGGGTAGTTAAAGTCACCCAAAACCATCTTATTTTCATGTATCTTGATAGACTTAAGTAGATCCATATAAGCACAGTGGGTGTCCTGATTTATGGATTTGTCCCTGCAGCTGGCAATGGCTTGATTAGGTGCCCTACAAGCAATCAATACCACGTGCAGTTTCTCCAGGGAATCATACTATTTCTCCAGGGAATCATACTATCTAACCAATCTGGATGTGCGCACCTCTTTTCAGCTCCTAATTGTCCATCCACTGTACTGTACTCTTTATCTACTACCCCTCTCCCCCACTACTTTATCTGCTTCCCCACCTCCAGTCCTCAGTCTATATTCTCCCCCTGTGCATGGTGGCCTACTAGCCCAACCATCTACACAGCTGATTGTTCCCATCCCAACCTGTCCTGAAACTCACCTTCCTTGGCTCTCTCGGCATACTATTTCTCCCACACTACTTTTCCTTTCTGCTACCTATTCACTATCCTCTGTCTAACTATACAGCACTGTACCTTCCTGAACTCCCTTATCTTTACCTCTTCTGACTCCTTCTGCTCCTGACAGCTTAACTACTGATCTGTCCTTCTCTATTTAGCACTCCCCCCTCCTCAGGATACAAAGCCTCAACTCTGGATTATTCTAGTACTCCACCTGCTTTTAACTCCTCCTCCAGGCATGTATCCGCCCCTGAGGTAACAAATACCCCTTGAACGTAAGGGCACCATCTTTACATCCCTGCTCTGCCACTTGGCTGCTGTGAGCTCCTGCTTTGTGTCTCTTCCACCTAGTAAGTACCAATGTGTGGTTGCTGTTATATATTACAATGTGTAGCCTTGGATTAACTATAGTTATATCAAGTGCAAAGTGCTGTTCCGGTGCAGATCTGTTTAGTATTACAGCAATACAAGGGTGTAGTTAGTTATTCCCCCCCCCCTCAGACCTACAATCCCTATCCCAGAGCACATTCAACAAAGTAGAGGACTGGTTCAATAATTGCTGTCTCCTATTGAATTCCAACAAAACCAAACTTCTACTTCTCTCCCCTACCCGAAAAACCTCATCACTGAATATTACAATCTCATCCAATAATGGCACCATAATCTTTCCAGAACCATCCACAAAACTTCTTGGTGTAATAATAGATAATAACCTTGCATTTGACACTCATATCAACAAAACCATCAAAACAGTAAACAAAAAAATAGGCTCCTTATATAGGATTAAACCATTCCTAACCCCACCAGCCAGAGCAGCCATAGCTCAAACACACCTTCTCTCAACCCTTCTTTATGCCTCACCCATTTTCCTAAACCTACGGAAAGCTAACCTAAACAAATTAGCTAGCGGCTACAACAGTATAGCTAGATTCGCCACAGCCACAGCCTACAGAACCCATCACTGTCAAAATCTTCAAACATTAGACTGGCTAGAGTTACCCAATCAACTCCAGTACAACCAACTCATAGCTGATCATAAAATCCTCTACCAACCTAACAGTACACCCATTCTGGCAAATATTATCTCCCCCTACCACAACCTACCATCCCTCTGCTCATCTAACAAGATGCAAGTTCAGTCTGCCAAAGCCAACAACTCAGCTGGAGAATCACTACTCTGCAACTCACCTGGAAAGAAATGGAACGCACTCCCCCCAGATCTCACCACTATAGCCTCCTTACCCCAATTCAAAACATCCCTAAAGAGTCACCTAAACAAGCAAAGGCTAACTCGAAATACATGTAACTCTTGAAGGTAAATGATGCAATTAGGAATAAACCTTCTAAACCTAAACCCATCCTAATTATATTTACTTCTCAATAACCTTTAGAACAATATTCACTAAATCTAATCTAACTTCCTATGCTCAACTTTATATTGCTGTGTTTCTAACTCCCTATGCTAATCATTTAAATCCCTTGTCTTTACCTCCTCTTTTATATCCTATTATCCCAGCCTTTCAACAAAAATGTCTTAAACCCTTGTACATCTAATTTTCAAGAAATCTCCTCTTAACTATCCACCTATTTCTTACTAACCACCTTTCTTCTCCTGGTTGTCACTCATGACATTAATCTAAGTATCATGCCATTCTAATCACTCAAATGCTTTGCAATGATTGCTGTACATATGTAATATTATAAATCTACAATGACCTTAAACTTCAATGTAACCATGTATATAAATAACCTCCTTTTGAAATTTTAAGATTTTACATTTTTTAATGTAACCATGAATATTAATTGCCATCTTTTTGTACATGTGGAGCTTTTCTCCCCTGGCCTCCGCTAAAAATGGACATGTATCCAGTCGGACTCTCACGGTTAACAAATGTAAAATAAAATAAATAAAAATAAATGTGTATCTATCCTTAATGTATA
Source organism: Protopterus annectens (assembly GCF_019279795.1). NCBI lineage: Eukaryota > Metazoa > Chordata > Ceratodontiformes > Protopteridae > Protopterus > Protopterus annectens. Next base: position 591,685,363 of record NC_056735.1, on the reverse strand, counting down.
CATCACCTCAATTACTTTGTACACTTTAAGCTTCAGGTCTGAATGTGTTGAAGGAGGTGTAGCTTGGTATTGCTGTGGTGTTCTACACAGCCTTGACCCAGGTGTCTGTGACTGCATAAATGTCTGCATCTTCCAAGGTGTGGACAGCTTCCAGTGAGTGGAGTTTCTTGTTGACATTCCTAGAGTATAGCAGCATAACCATGATGTTGTTTGTAGATGACATTTTCTCATTGAAAATGTATCCCTTGAGACACCACCTAAAAGGTGCACTACGGGGGTGGCAACAGTTTTGGCCAGTAGCTGAAATTCTAGGGGTGATGGAGGAAGACCATTTCTGGCAAAGCATTGAGGTTTGTTGAGCAGGTCATCCCAGGCTGACAGATAGTGGATCCCCTTACAATGACACTACACACTATGGCAATTATTGAAGTCAGTCATTTTCTGTTTGCATTTAACCATCATCCTAGGTGATGGAAAAATGCAGCTGAAGGCCAAGGACATCATTTTTTGAAACACATAGACTGTAAGCTCAGTCATGTCTCTGCATACAGTCCAGAGAGGTATGGCTCAAGTCATACACAACAACAGGAACTATGATGTAGTCATAACAGTACCTGATGTTGACAGAATTGAGTGCATGTATGATATGGCATATCCTGGCACCTCACAGAAACCTGACTGTGACCTTTCCCTTATGTAGCCTGGTGAGAAGTACATCAGTGTGTTTCATTATGTAATCGCCTATGAGTAATATGTTTGATTTAGTGTTTTGCCTTAGGTGTCTGACCGGTGAGACTGGTGTGTGAGCTATTATGTGCACTGTGTTCTGCAGAGGTATGATTATGTGTAGCAAGCATGTGTTTGGATTTCTGAGGTGTCTGGTATTTACTTATGTGTCTGGTAAGGACCTCTGCACATGTAGGTATGTGTGATATGAGTTTGAGCTGAGTAGGAGGTGAGGTGTGCATGTTGACAACCTGCTTATTGTTATATGTACTAAACGGTGTGTGAAAGAGCATGAATGCAAGGTTTTTAATATAGTCACATCTCTCACATGTTGTGTTTTTGTGGAGTAAGAGTAGAGAGTTGGGAATGCTTTCCACATTTTGTCAGCAGTCAGTGATAATACCACTAGCAATACATTCTTGCTTGTGTATACCATGACCCGACAGATGCTTAAATTTAACATGTTATCACCTTTATGTTGTCATCCTAAGGTTAAACAGTACCTGACAGTGTGGCATGACATGGTTGATTGAGTATGATGCTTTACGAGGCATGTGGCACTTGAATTAACCATAATACTGTCATTAAGCAGGGTTGCAATAGCATACATACAAATGTGACAATGTACAAATCTAGCAAAGTTAGAGTCATGCTGCTACACTGTTGTGGTTGACAGCCTCAAACATACTCTCTGTCGGCAGTCTTTGCAGTGAAGATGTGGATGTTCATGAATGCACAGAAACCTTGCTCAGCTTTGCAGTCATTACATTGGCCTTGCAAGTCTACAATGGCTGTCAAGCAACCAGACAGCACTTGGATGTTATGTGAAATGATGTTGGAACACAGAATTGTTTTCCAGTAACATAAATGTACAGTATGACATACCTAGAACATGTGAGAATGAGAAACACATTGGCCAAAGATGGCCACTCCTCCACAGCAGTCCTCACATCCATGTCACACAGATGTCCAGCATTACGCTGTTGAAGGGTGGGCTGCATGAATTGATGTGAAATTGTCACCTAACATGGATCATTGCTGCTGTGGAGCTTGCTAGAGCAACTTTAGACATCTATGTCATCTGACATTGAACATTGTATTGTGATGGCAGCAGCTATGCTCCTAATCACCGTGAACTCAGTATCCTAGTCAAATCCTAGGAGGCTCGGAACACAGGGCATAGTACATGAAAAAGTCAAATAATTGCTCTGGTTGCTAATCAGGACACCTACCTGGAAAAGGGTATGTCAAGCCTACAGAGCCTTGTATCATGAGGGACAACTGTGTGGATCAACAAACAGGCTGTGGCCTGCTTCTCATATTGAGCTTGGTACTAATGTTTGGCTTCTGTTGAGAGTAAAAGAATAGGAGGTTTGTATCCCAGCAGAGTGTGGCTTTGGTGAGACCAGCAGTAGAAGTAGTCAGGCATCAGCAATTCAGGGGACTCCCCTCTTTTCAGCATTCATCACAAGGTAATTCTTTGTTTTTAGTACACACTGCTTGATTAGTGTCTAACTGCACCATAACTGTGTAAATACTCCATCCTTACCTTTACAAGATGTACATATTAGTTTCCTACCAGTGTATACTTGTGCTCTGTACAGACTCAGACACCGTGAGTAACAATTTTCTTGGAAACCATGATGGAATTAACTGCAATACCAAGTTGCACACAGTACAACCAGCATGCAGTGACAAGCACTGTCCGCAGAAGTCTCAGTGACTGATATTTAAAGCCATGAAAAGAATTATCATGGAAATTATCATTAAAGATGTAGTACACCTAGACACACTGGATCAAATCCTGTTTGGTTTTGTCAAGGGCAGCTCATGCCTACCCTACCTGTTGGACCTCATTGTGTGGTAAGCAAATCAATGGATGCAGGGAAAATGATTCACTCCACCTACCATCACCTGACAAGGCATTTCTCACTATTAGGCCATTGTTGACAAACTGTAGAGGTTAGTTACAAACTAGTATGTCAGCTGGTGGATAGCCAAGTGGCTGACAGAAATTATCCAGGACAATAGCATTGGAGAGTCCACCGCTTCAATGAGGCCAGTCACCAGTGGACTCCCTCACAAACCATTCCTAGGGCTGCTACTTCTAGGCATTTACTTCTCTGCAGTCATGGCCACTGCTGTCATTGGCCTCTGACTGACTAAATTTACAGATGATTGCAAATTAGGAGCTGTCATTGCATACCATATTGACTCAACAGTTATTCAGGATAGGCCAACACAGCCATTCAGTTGCTGACAGAGCCATGGACTAACACTAAATGCTAAGGAATGTTCAATATTATCCCTTGGAATGTCATCCACCACGGGTTTCTATTAGCTTGTTGAACTCTCAAAAGAGGTAATGCTCTTTGATCGACAGCTAATAGATGAAACCACAAAAAGGTGAACAGCCGGAACAGCGATTTTTTTCCCAGGGAAAAAAATTGCTCTTCCCCCCAAAAAAAAACAAAAACAAAAAAAATAAAAAATCCAAAAACAAAATAAAGTGAGAGGGGCTTTGCCCCCCACACCCCCTAATATGGGGGGCTGTGATCCCCACATTCTCCCATACTTAAATATACCAACTCCAAGTCCTGACAATGGCACAGTGATTTTTTTCACTGGGAAAAAAATCGCTGTTCCCGACGTTCGACTTTTTGTGGTTTCATCTATTAGCTGTCGATCAAAAAGCGTTCACTCTTTTAAGTGTTTGACAAGCTAATTGGAACCCATCTTCCACTGATAAGTATCATATTAACAGCACACCTCTAACAGTTGACCCAGTAGTCAAGGACTTATGGACTGTCATGGGTCGGTAATATTTGGGGATTCTTTCTATGTTGCACAGCTTATAAACAAAAGATATGGCATGTAAATTCAAGAAAGTCATCGTTCCACTGTATTTGGCAATCATCACACCTATCATTGAGTGTAATGCCACCTTTGGTATGTAATTAACCAGGTATATCCAACAACTATAGCATCCACAGAGGTTCCACAGTAAACCAATACACAGTGTACATAACATGTACTATGCAGACCATGTCAAGGCCATAACTGTGTATTCTGTCTCTTACATGCTTTGGAGGGGAGGTGTATGCCTGCCATGCAGGGAGGTGTCAGATCCCACTGAGTACCGCCTGCATACCCAAAAAAGGAATAGCATGAGAATTACCTGTCCTACACACCTACACCTTGACTCTGGTTTAAATAGGACATGCTGGAGACACAGGTATGCAGCCCACAGACTACACCAAATATGTAACAGGCTCCCCATCCATGTGAATCAGAGTTCCACCCCACTGCAAATCATATGCAAGTTACACATTAGAATGGGTAACACGACAATGATACATGTTTCAGCTCCCAAAACCCTGCTTATACTTATTAAGGGTACCAGACCTTGGTAGAATTTGGGGATGCATGGCTTAGCTGAAAGAAGCCCTTGTATTTGTTAGCCTATTATATACATATGAACCTATGGAGCCATGCACCTATACTGTTTTACCTTTTTTCTTCTGTGCTGTCTTTCCATCCTGTGCTCTGACATTGATGGGTTTATTGTAGATGTGTACCCATAGGTGTGCCCTACACAATCCTGAAAGTGAAATGTAAACAGTTTCATGAGACCCCTTTCATTGTGTGACTACACAGCCATTATAACAGCATCCAATGAAACAAACACAAAATAATGTGGTGTACTCATTACAAATGGCAGCATACAATATCTGTAACTGACCAGTACAAGTAGCATGCTAAAGGCAACAATGGATGAAACAAATGCATATTAATTTAGATAGTTACCCTGTGCATCAGCCACATAGCTTCATTTCCCTGCATCAATGGGAAGGATGACAGGAATGTGGCACAGGTATCATCACTTGCACAGGGTGTTGTATGGGGGTGCAGGAGGTCTAAGTTGACCCAATAGGTTGGCAAGTGTGTGTGTGTGAGTCAGAAAGTGAAGCAGGCAAGATGGACCATATAAATGTACCATATGTGTGTCTATAGGTGACCTGAATGTGACAGTGGTGTGTGAGTGTCTGCACAAACACAGCCAAGCTCACTGCTAGCCCTACATGTCTGTATGTTGGATAGCTTTGAGATGTGCATAGTAGAGCTGACAGTTTATCATCTCCACCCTAAAACATGAGAACTGGCTCTGCCAGAAGTTGAACTGGCACCTCCATACCCAAAGGCAGATGTTGGGCTACTACCTGAGGAAGACTGCTATCTGCCAGGACTGTGTCCTCCACAGGAATACCCAGGACCATAAGACCATGGCATACTATGTCTTGGTGTGGCCAGCACACACCCCTCTGGAAAGCTGCATGTACTGCCACTATGGGAGTGTGATTGTGCACGTCCATGTGGACTCTCCCGATGCTCAACTCCAACCAGATGTTCTATCACAGAAAATGTGCATTCCAAGACAGATAGTGTGCAATCTACCTCAGACCAATGTCTTTCCACTGCATTAGTCAACTGATACAGGGTATCAGCAATGTGGTGGATGCAATCACAGATGTCAGACTGTGCTGCATCCATAACCCTGATCATTCATCTGGAGTTCTTTTTGGAACATGCCTGTTCCTCCATGATGGCCCTAAACAAATGCCAAGTGACACATTATGAAACATCTGCAACAGGTGGTAGAGGGACAGTAGGCCTACTACAAGCACCCCTATCAATCCACCTGTGTTGAACCTCACCAACTGTTTGGCTATGACCAGTGTTGACATTCACTCCACCCATTGTAGCCACACTTCACTGTTCATTGTCCCCACCCTCCAACTGTCCAATATCTGTGGCCTCACTAGACTGAGTATGCATAGGCATACTGACTGTGTATGGTGATAATGGGGGAAGATGAGGGATGCAAACATCTGTGACAGATTCAGCCCCTGAAACCCGCAGCTGTGCCTCACTTTGGCCACCATCATTATCAGAGTCCAAAGAGGCACTGACATCAGATTATGAAGGGGACAAAGACCAGTCTCTCAGGTCACCTGTGATATAAAGGGAAAAGCATCACATTAATACCTGCACTACTGTGTGCAGCAGTACTATGTTGCAATATATGTTAAGCTGTATACACTGATGTCACTGTTACAGTCTTGTATAACCATAATCTGATATAGTAAGACAAGAGGATATTATTTTCTCACCCAAATCTGTAAGCATTTGAAAATACCAGATATTTAAACTAGTCTCATGAGCAAAACATAAATTATGTAGACTGCTGACATTTTGCCGAACTCTGCACAGTTTACTGGTATGGCCATTTGAAAAGTCCTGACAATACTGTGAAATCAATCACTGTGGTCACACCTACAGGGCATAAGTATGACCCTAAAATGTGTACACTCAGAACATATCTGTACATTTGTCAATCATGCAAATAGTACATCAATCCAGCCAGCAGGCCTGGGATGACACTTTAGCTAATACCTTGAAGTAAATCTACCTCTCTGACAAAATATTTTGTACTTACCAGCAGGTGGAGCACAGCGTCTTCCTATTCCTGAAAGTCCTGAAAAACATTTGAGGGAGAGGTAAAGTAAACAGCACCACATGTTACAGTATAACATTGGTACTACATCCAAATATCTCCCATTTATAGTAGCTGCTATGTTAACAGGTATGTGGGCCACAATCTTTGCATAAGCTTAAAACTGCAGCTAACCTCCCCCCCCCACCCCATAAAACAACTGACACCCACATAAAACTATGTACACCCTGACAAGCTAAGTGCTGCAGTATTCCAATGCTGATCAAAATAAGCATACCTGGATGCTCCTCATGTGGAAACACTGGCACTCACATTCACAATATGTTGTGTGATGGATGCCTGGGAGTGGTCCTGTGTTGTAAGGTTTGCCAGGAATTCTTCAGTGGCTGACAGAGATTTTTCCTCTGCAGGCCCACCACCAGTGACCTGATGATCCCTGGTCATGTCTGCTGCCCATCTGCATGCCAAGTGGATCATGTCTGTGCCTGGTCTATATTAGAACATTGAAGTTTCAAAACTTTGAATGTTCTAATATTGACCCCTATTCAGCGAAAGCTGAAAACATCGAACATACAGAACAGCAAATTATTTCCTAGGGAAAAAAATTGGTGTTCCAAAACACATACACACAACACAAGCACACCAAACAAACAGCAATCCACACACATACACCTAAAATCTTACACCTACCCTACACTAAACTATACACACATCACTAACTATCCACTTACCTTAACCCAAAACCTAACCCTAAGGTCTGTCAATATCGCACACTCACCTCACCAGCGCCCTAACCCTAACTCACCTACCCCACCATAAACCTGACATCCACAAAATCACACACTTACCTGACCCACGCCCTAACTCTATCTCACCTAACCCGCCCTAGCCCTCATGTCCACACAATCCCACACATACCTAACCCGCATACTAACCCTAACTAACCTAACCCACACTCAATCACACACTTACCTGAACCCAACCCGTAACTTTTCACCACAGCGCTGAAAATACAGAAGCAACAGAAACAGACAACCAAATTCTTTTCCTCGAAAAAAATTTGGTTTTCTGTTGCTTCGATATTTTCAGCTTTCGCTGAATAGTGGTTGATATTAGAACATTCAAAGTTTTGAAACTTTGATGTTCTAATATAGACCAGTCTGTGCCATGGTGTCGTACTTGATCATGTTTGTGATTCTCATGACCCACAGCATTTATGTTATGGACCAGTTCATCCTGCAAGGCTTGTCCCTCTTGCCTATTTTCCCTCCCTCTGGACAGCAGGACCTCAACTGACTTTTCAGCCTCAGTGAAAGGTGAGAGGCGTCTGGCATGCATGATATCATCTAAGTAACAAAATAATGAGAACACATCAGGCTCACATACATGGGTGTACAGTATGTACAGTTACAGCAATAAAGGAAGGCTATCAGTATTCCCCGCTTGATTACACATCTTATATGCAACAGTGTGCCAATCATACAAAGGATGTGGAAACAACTAGGATAGTAGCAACAGTGACCTACTCCTGTTTGTGCCGTGAAGGATACTCACATATGATCACACACCCAACACAGGATTCCACTTGTAGTGTGGCTCATACCTGGAAACCATCTCCATAACATACATATAAAATACAATGCCAAACAAATAGCTGTGTAGTATTACTACTGCTAACAAAGGAAGTATCCAGGAGAACTGTCTCTAGTTAACAGACAGCATTATACCTTTTATGTAGTCTACATCCAATGTAGGTGTTAAACAGCTGCAAATCAATGGCATGTCATCTGTACAGTTCTAACAAAGACTTACTGATGTAATCCCCATTCTCCCTAAGTGTATTCAAACATATGCAGCATGTTATGAACAGAATGCTTACATACCTGATGGAGTACAATACTCCTCTACTGAAAGATACAGACATATAACTGTTGTGACAACACGTTCACCATAAAAAGTAACTATCATACAGAACGGTTCCCCTAGCTAAGAGGTTGCCTCTTTAATATGGTTCTCAGGTAGGTTATTCCTTCTGAAACAATCTGTGGTTCTGGAATGCTAATTGCAGCATACCCAGCTGATTTGTAGTATAATCAGGCACTCCCATGCAACTATTTAACAAGATATAAGACCTCAATATAGAATCCATCCCCGTTCTCATATGTTGGGGTGGAAATTACTGGGGTAAAGATACTATATCAGCACAGAGAGACTGTTTTCAGTAGATACTTATTATATAGAGCTTTGTGTGCTACAGGCTGCAGCTGATGTTGCTGCTGCAGAAAATAAACATAGTCAAAGAGGCTGCAGACTGGGGATGACAAACAACACTTATGAGTAACGGATGACCTGTGGGAGCTTTGGTGTACAGCCAGAGGCTGATTGAGGGAACCCACCCCACAGGAAATTGAGGGTTGTGTTTAATGTAAGTATGTTAGCCAAAGGTATCATTAACAGAGTAAAATGCAACATGGTTGTTGTGTCCTAGAACAAGTTAGGAGGTATGTTTACCATTATATCAACCATATCGACAACTGCCAAGTCATGTGTTATGTTATGGTAGTCATCTGGAACGTGTGTGCTGGCAACCCTTGCTTCAAGCACAGCCTCCATACGTGTATGTTACTCATGCAGCTGTGGATGTTTGTAATATCAGTAGCAAATCATTGTGGTTGCAGTCTGATTTTACTGGGCCTCATTTGATTTACATACTTCAAAATCCTCTGTGAATGCATAATAATGCATGATCTAACACTCTATGCACTGTCTAGTGCTTTAATAGCAATATGTTAACTGTGTTCCTATCTGTTGGCCTTTGACATCCATCATTGAAAAACAGACATTCCATATGCACTACTTTGGGTGGATAAATAGGGGATGTGACAGTTATACATATCAGAATTCACAATGGTGATGTACACCTACATGTGTTTTAAATGCTAAACAGCACTGGATTTGAATCCAGGACCATGTGGAAAAGAAATTAATATTTTTAAAGCATTTAACAGACTGAGCTACTGAGTCTCTGTTACAGCAGGTGTATTATTAAATATATCATTGCACACTTACATGCTGTTACCTACCTCATTATCATCTATTAGTATATGTATGGCTTTATAGGGATGTATTTCTCCACCAGAGTCCCAGTTAAACACCTATTCTTTTTCCATTAATGTTTTAGCAGGTGTATTTCTAAATGTTGCAGATATAATTGCACAGTTAGCTGTTGTTAGAGACCTCACTTACATCCATTATTATGTGTCTGGCTTTATAATGATGTATTCCTATACCAGAGTCCAAGTAATACTCACATTTTTCTATCTCTTTTTTATCAAATCTGTGCGATGTGGTGCAATGTGTACCATTGCTTAAAAACGCTTAATGACAGGAAAATGGCAAGTATTATGTTTTGCTTACAGACTGCTGTTAATTAACATTTGTGTAGCTTGGTGGGTTGATACACTGGTCTGCAGGTGTGATGGTCCGGGTTTTGAAATAGGGTCAGGTGTATTTTTTGAATGCGGTTAATATTTTTTCACAGACATATATCAATATAGCTCCATTTAGCTGGCTTTAATGACACTGTGCATTACGCAGCATCATGCAAAAAAATCTTTAAAGAAATGAAAAATGGGGATATAGGACAGTGGTGAAATGTGGTAGAAGCAGGGGGGAAAACATAGTGAAAGGCAGGTAGGTATGTGCAGGAAGGGTGTAGGAAAGAAACATAGCTATCCATTTCGTGTACATCAACAATTGTGCACTTTAACAGATGTTTTAGCTCAGTTTGGACTCTCTCCCCCAGAGACAGGGGAGAGGACAAAATAAGTGCATTATCAAGCCAATTGAATGAAATTAAGTGCATCCAGTGGACATGTGTGTGAAAAGGTGAGCTATATATGGCACAATTTGTTTTTGGGACAGGTGCCCATTTTATTTAATTTTTTTAAGGTGAGAGTGAAATGTTGGGAAGGTACATGGGTATATGTGGTGGAGGTAAGTTGGGAAGGTGAGGAAGCTTTTGCAGACAGAAAAGGCAGACAAGACATCAGATAGGGTTGGTGTGTGACACAACAGGCCGTGAACACCTTGGTTGGGGAGGGTGTTGTGGAATCCCAGTCAAATGGACATCAGACATGGTGGCAGTGTGACTCAAGTCCTCACCCATGGGACTGGCAGCACTGCATCTTCACTGCTCCTGTGTATGCAGTGGTTGATGCCTGTGCCTTGGGTGAGGCTGCCCCACCAGGATGGACAGCATGGTCTCCATCTGGTGTAGGTTTGCACCAGCAGTTGAGAACAGTAGCCCACTAACCATGCCTGGCAGTTCACCATGGGTGACATAAGCACCCCCTCCACTTCCACTCCCAGAGGGGGGACCACCCCCAGCCTGTGGTGCAGAACTACCTAGTGGAGCAGGTAGTGCAGGGGCAGCAAAAAGGGCACCACCAAGCTGCAGTCAAGACATGCTGGGCCCTTGTGCTGTGGCCGTGGGAGCCAAGGTACTGACCTACCTTGTACCACTATAGAAAATTAAATATAAACATAAGGTGAAAAATAAACATAACCAAACAAATGTAATTAATAGCATAATAGGACATAATAATGAGTAATGGGAAGAAATAGAAAGGAATATAATGAGGAACACAACAATAAATAACATAAATGAAAGTATTTTAACAGCAAAGCACTATTAAATTATACATAAGGCCAACATAAGAGGTAATTACAAATAATATATTAATATCAAATCATAATAATAAATATAATTATTAAATTAAAGAAAATAAGGGGTGGGGCGAGAGAGAAAAAAAGAACATTAGTAACTTTGCAGATGATATAACCACACAGACTACTACTACATACTTCTACACATGTCAGATTTCAGTTGTGAGAACAGTGACTGTTAATATTGTATAGATGATGTTGCACGTACATAGCTCTCAAACTGTTAGCATGGGGCATTATAGGCCAAGCCCTACCAAATGGTGGTACAAAGGTGCAACTAAGGGCACATATTTACATAAAGTGCTCATACATTAGTAGCAAGGTGTTCTGATTTGCCATTAAACTGGATTTCAAGTAACGTCATATATCTGCAAATAAAGGAACAGACATATAGGTCAGTAGTCATTACATTCTTCAAAAATTGTGACAATTGAGAGGCATGTTTGTGTACACTAGACAGCTGATCATTTCTCAGTTGGCTGCCATGTGATTAGAACCCATAAGCAGTGACTACAGGTATAATGTGCACTTTATTTGAATATAATGAATTCTCAAGGCACTATCTCCTTTAAAACTTTTATTGCAAAATTTTGTGTGAAATTGTACATTTACACACACTCATAGCTTTGTCTGGTATCAGATTGGAACACACAAACAGTGACCATAAGAATAACGAGCACTTTATTTGAAAATATTACTTATCAAAGCACCATCTCCTTTTACACTTTATTGCTTAATGTCACTTGAAATCTGGCATTTACACACATGTATGGCTGTGTAGGATATCTGTTAACTTACCCATATACCCTGTTCATTTACTGAGTGCTACCTACAGCATATTTCAGAAAACATTATCGGAACTCAAGCTTGACCCTTAATCTAGGTATTGCACTACATTTATTTCTGACATTTGTTACTGCATTATTTATTCATACAAATGAAACAGTTGACTTGTGTCAGATTAGAACACACATGCAATGAATACAAGAATAATTAATACTTTTTTTCAAAACATTACTTATCAAATCGCCATCTCCTTTTTAACTTTACTGATAACGTTGCTTCAGATCTGGCATTTAGACACATGGATAGCTGTCCAGGACTTCACCTAACTTACCCATATACCATGTTCATTTACTGACTGCAATGTACAGCATTATTTCCGACAAAATGACAACACTGGCTTGAACCTTACTCTAGGTATTGCACTACATTTTACTCCGACATTTGTTGGTACATTCTTTATTCATTTACATGCAACAGTTGACCGGTATCAGATTAGAACACACATGCAGTGAATAGAGGAATAGTGAACACTTTAATTGAAAACAATACTTACCAAAGCACCATCCCCTTTTAAAAGATAATGATTAATGTTGCTTCAAGTCTGGCATGTAGACCATGGATAGCTGTCTAGGACTTCTGTTAACTAACTCATATACCCTGCTCATTTATTGAGTGCAACCAACAGCATATTTCAGATAATGAGCAGACCAGAAGAGTGACTCTTAATCTGGGTAGACCAGAACATTAACTTATGGTTGGAAGCTATGCTACACAGTACTGCATGCTTACTTGCTCTAGCATTCAGATATGTACTGACACATTAATAAAGATATAGGATGTCCGAGGTATGTTATAGCTGACTGTTAGGACTACAACATCTGTATTTACTTTACTGTGCTATTAAGTTATGCATTAAGTTGTTGCATAGATGATTTCTTACTTACCACATGCTTGCCTCATCCTGGTCAGATGCCCAGCATGGGAATGCACGTTGCAAGCCCTCTCTGTTGCAACTGTGGTGAAAGAAGCAAACCATTATGCATACCAGTTTTGCACACATTCAGCTTGAATATTTATAAATTGCTGGAAAACATACTTACATATCTGTGGGGTGCACTCATCTCTCGAGTCTTAGACACAGGTGTCCAAGGTTCCCCTCTTCCTACACTTTAGGTCATCATACTAGTGGCAACACTGCTCACCAGTGCAGGTGATACCAGTAGCACTCATTAGGTCCCTGATCAGTCGATCCCAGGCCTGAGACTTGCCCTTTGAGCCCACATACTTGCCTTGCAGCAGCTAGGGTCTGCATCTCTCTACCAGGAGTCCAATAAAAACTTTGTACTCCTGCACACCCCACTTTTGCACCCAAAAGTGCGCTCCCTCACCAACCCCAGCAGCCATACTCACAATCAAGATCAGACCCCAAGGAATGACATGAAATTCCCACCTACTGGCCTTTATATAGGCTGCATTACTGCCTTTGCAACATCATACTGTAACTTTCAAAAAAGTGCTGTGTTGCATAGCATCACACAAACTCGCAAATCCATGTTTAAGCACAGCTTAGCAACATGCAGATTTTCTGGCCATTTCTAAATGTAACAATTATTTAATTTAAAGTCAGTTGATATTTTAGTCACCTGATACAGTTTCACAGCACTATATGTAAAAAGGAATACTACCCAGGACCTACTACGCTGTAGGTCATGACTCAACCTATCTTGCCACTGGGATAGTGAAAGCACGTGGAATATCTGCAGCTATACTGGGAAGATATAGGTAAGCATAGTGCAGCTTCACTGCCTGGGTTGGCATGTTGCTAAGCACAGAATTGAATACATCCAGTTTCTATTTTTAGCTGTCCATCAGATGTGTACTGTTTAAATACGCCTCACTACACCTAGCTAAGCAATGTGCCACATTGCCCAAACAAGCACATGTTAAAAAAAATTAATATTGAATGCATCCGGTTTCTATTTTTAGATAGCTAATGGATATCTATTGCTTATGTACAGCGCACTGCACCAAGCTAAGCAGCGCACTGCATTGGGCAAATAAGCACATGAAAAATTAAAAAAAGGAAAAATTAAAATTGTTACATTGCATGCATCCAGTTTCTATTTTTAGATGTCTACCAGATGTCTGATATATATTCGCACAAAACTAAGCATAGCTAAGCAATGTGCTGCACCGCTCAAACAACCGCATAAATGTAAAATAAATAAATAAATAAATAAATAAAATTGCAATTTAATAGAATAAAATGTCTGGCACACTTTTCAGTCTATGTTAATGGGCAGAATGGTATTGTGCTGTGCTTACCAACTGTCCAGAATTAAGGGACAACCTGTAAAGTCCATGTTGCCGTGATCTCCCTCAGCAGTCCACCATAATTCATATGAATGGTGTGCTGCCGAGGAGGAACCATGAATGTGTATATAGATACATTCTCTGTAGGCTCTACATGGAGCCTACACAGATTTTATTGAATACTGGGGCATGTTTATATAAAAATAATGAGCCTACATATCTCTGTGTAATATTTATATCTCAAATATTAAAAGCCAAATATTTAATAATAAAATTTAAAAACAGTCAGGCAAACATGAATAAAATACTGAATTTAAATTATGAATAAAATATAGACTTACCCCTGTTACCTTGGATAACACAAAAAAAGAAACAGTTTACCTTGTGAAGTTTCAATAGTCTATTAATTAAATACAAGGTGAACCAGAGTTTTGGGGAAAACACTTTTCACTCAAAATTTAAAGTGCCATTGCATATTCATTCTTAGAGTATTACTAAATACATTTAATTAACCAGTCCTTACACTTTCAAATATTTCCATCTTATGTCTGTGTTCAACTGTATGTAAGTATTTACATGTAAAATTGAAAATTACTCTTGTCTCTTCAAAATATCTTTCTTATTCCTAGCTTTCTTAATTCTAGATGGATCTAGCCAGAGAAATCCAATGTATCTGATTTATTCAAATGGCACTGCAAAGCATGCAAGGCCAATGAAGTTAATGAATTGCTGTTTCTAAAGTCTCAAACATTCTCTTTAATTTCTAACTTCACCATGAATGTTGTCTGACCTACATACCATCTTGCACTTCGACATGAACAAAAAATGTCAAAAGTCAGTAGTATGTTCGAACACATGACATATTGTCTGAACCTTCTGTAAGCATTGCATTGAAAATAAGAAAAGGTCTACATGGAAGAAAACATTGCAGGAGACTTATTTTTAAATGATACCTTATCTCCACTGTTGAATGCCTTTTTGTTTGTAAATACAGCTGCTAAGAAGAAGCCTATTTCAGTCTGGATATGACATTAAAATGTGCCAGTTTGCTTCAACCATATTATGAACATCTTCAGGAAGGCTAATTAGTTTTGTAACAAAATAAATACTGAGTGGGTCACCTGCTGACTTTCTTTATGGCTTTTATGTGTTTATCTGATAAAGTGTCTGCTTACCCATAGATTACACATATTTTCAAGGGGATTAAGACTATAAACATGTAAAAATGTATTCACTGCAGTAGTTTTATGATATAACATTATGGTTACTACATGATCTTCAGTCCTTTTGAAAATCATGTTTAGAAAGTTTATGTCACTATGATGAACCATCCATGTATAAAAGAAGCCAAAGAAATTGTTATTCAAAGGCAAATAAAACGTATGAATTCATACTACTGTTTTTCCTCCCTTACTTATAAAAAGGCTGCGAATATACTTCAAATACTCTACAACATTATGTTTGAGATAAGACGGTCAGTTATAAATTAATTTGTCCATATAGATTTGTGATACTCAGAGATATCTTGCCTACATTGTATGTTTTTTGTAGTCCACCCTAATTCATTATCAGTAAAATGTTAACACATAGCCAGCACTATCACTAATTCATACTAACCACAGCATCCATAACAACATTACTCTAACTTCAATAAATCTCTTTCATTGATGCTAAAATTGTAAACTGTTACAATATTCACTATATAACCAAATACTATAAAATAATTATCAAATGCAATAGTGACTCTTCATAGGTTCATAGGTTCATAGGTTGGTGCTAGGCTATCGGCCATAGGGCCTATACAAGCCTAGCCATAACAATTCCCCGGCTATTTCTTCCCACACTATTTACTTCCCTGGACCCTTGTCAGGTTCCTATCAGTTCATCAAAACTTCAGCAGTTCGAACACCATATGTTCGAACTGTGAAGTTCGAAAACTGATTACAGCGAAGCCGCAGAGCAGCAAATTCTTTCCCAGGGAAAGAATTTGGAGGGCCGTTTCTGTGGCTTTGCGATTTTCAGCACTGTGGTGAAAAGTTACGGGTCAGGTTCAGGTAAGTGTGCGATTGTGTGGGCGTTAGGGTTAGGGCGTGGGTTAGGTGAGTTAGGATTAGGGTGCAGGTGAGGTGGGTGTGCGATAGTGACAGACTTTAGGGTTAGGATGGGATAGGTGAGATACAGTTAGGGCGCAGGTCAGGAGAGTGTGCGATAGTGACGGACCTTAGGGTTAGGGTTTGGGTTAAGGTAAGTGAATGGATAGTGTATGTACAGTTTAGTGTAGGGTTAGATGTAAGATTTTAAGTGTATGTGTGTAGATTGCTGTTTTTTTGGTGTGTGTGTGTTGTGTGTGTGTTTCTTGGAACAGCGATTTTTTTTCCCTGGGAAAAAAATCGCTGTTCTAAGCCTTCGATGATTTTGCACTTCGAGGTTAGAAGTTCAAATATATGGTATTCGAACGTCTGCCATTTTGACAAAGTGGTATAGACCCCCCCCCCCTGTTTAGCAGGGCGACTGATGTGATCCCCTGGGTGAATTTCCTTTCTACCATCAAATCATCAAGATTCCTTTTGAAGAGGGCCAAAAAGGCGCTCTGCTTGACATGTATGGGCAATCTATTCCAGAGTCTGGGGAGTCTCTGGGTCAGGAACCTATCCCTCCAGCATGTTTTGTTTATTGTGATGACAATGTTTAGATCCCTGGAGCATGTGGCTCTGAGGGATTGGGATTTCTTTAAGTGTAGCATGTCCAATAGCTCTGGTTTTGACATGGCCTTGTATGTTAAGCAGAGATCACCTCTGAGTGGATGATATGCGACAGAGTATACCTGGAGTTTTTTAAGGTGGTCAGCATAGGGCATTTGCTTTAGGCTTGTGATTCTTTTAATGAGGTATTTCTGCGGCCTTTCCAGTTGTTGCAGATGTCTTGAGAGGTACATACCAAATGAGGCGTTGTATTCTATAATGGGTCTAATGAGGGATGAGTACAGTGGGACAATGACCTCCTTTTTTCTGGATGAAAAGCCCTTGGTGATGAGGTGTGCCACATAGAAGGATTTCCTGACTGTTGTGGTGATGTGGTTATTGAAGGTGAGACCACTGTCCACCTGTGTCCCTAAGTCTCTTATCACACTTTAGGTGTTTATTGTACTGCCACCTATGTGGTAATTCACGGGTGCATGTTTTTTCCCAAAGTGGATAACTATACATTTTTTGGCATTGAAATTGAGCCCATGGCTCCAGCACCAAGCATCTGTTTCTGTAAGGCCCTTTTGTAGAGTATTCACATAATTTGGGGATTCAATATTGGCTCCCAGTTTGCAGTCATCTGCAAACTTTGTTAGCCAGAGTCCCTTAGTGTTGGCCTGTACTTCAGATAAGTAGATGCCAAACAAGACCGGTCCCAGGACTGAACCCTGAGGTACTCCACTTGTCACTTGTCTGGAGCTGGAATTGGAGTCAGCTACTTTTACAGTGTGGATTCTGTCAGTAAGCCAGTTGGCAACCCATTGAGTGACGTAAGGATTAATGCCCAGCTTAGTAAGTCTATCTATGATTTCAGAGTGGGGAATGGTGTCAAAGGCCTTGGCAAGGTCCAGATAGGCTGTGTGGACTGTCTTACCCTCGTCCACAGCTCTGGAGACTGATTCGAAGAAGTGAATCAGGTTCAGGAGACAAGATCATCCCTTCACAAACCCAAACTGGGTGGGGTCCAGTGTTTGAAGGTTGCCAATGTCTTTGTTTATAAGATCAGTGATAATACGTTCCATGGCCTTGCAGATCAGGCTCGTCAGACTGATGGGGTGGTAGTTCCCAGGAACCAAGGTGATTCCCCCCTTGTGGAGTGGGATAACTGTACCTGTGCACCACTCAGTGGGCATGAAACCTGAGGTGAGGCTATGATTAAACATGATACTTAGGTGACAGTTAATTTTGTAGTACATGTAATGCACAGCCCAGGATGTCATCTGTTCCCATGGATGCTGTATTCTTAACTTTGGAGAGTGCATTTTTTACCTGTGTGGCCATTATTACTGGAATTTGGCAATCTTCCGGTATTGAGATGGGCCATTTAGGTAGTGAGAGGGGGTGAAATTGGCACTGAATTGGTCTGCCAGGATATTGGCAGTATCCTTGGGATCAGTATATTTATTGATATTCTGTTGTAGCTCAGAGCAGGTCTGAGCATTGCCATTTAGATTCTTGACATAGTTATAGAATGCCTTGTGGTTGTCTTTGGAATCTTTGGCAATTTTATTTTCATAACTAACCTTGGAGGATTTTATGAGGGATCTCAGCTTCTTACTGAGGCTGGTAAAGGAGTTTTTTGCATCCTGGGATTTTCCTCTTTTCTCCAACAGTTTCTTCCTTTTGTTGTAAAGTTTGTTTATGGCAGGGGACCACAATATTGGCTTCATTTTTTTTGGAGGAGAGCATCTTGGTTCTATTTGGGATGGCACAATTTATGCATGAGTGGATGTGCTCATACAGTGCCTTAGTGTAGGATTCAGCAGTCAAACTTTTAGTTCCCATCCGCATGAGTGTCATGAAGTTTGTCACTTCTGACTTGAGTAGCTTGAAGTTGGCTTTGGAGAAGGTTTTTATGGAGGTTTCCTTACTGGGGGTGGGGGCGGAATGTGGATGTTAAGGGTGATTAGCTTATGGTCAGACGTGATCGAGGGGGTGACCAAAGGTGTGGAGCATCGATTTCCCATGTTGGTAATGACCAGGTCTAGGATTTTGGAACCCCTGGTGGGACTGTGGATTAGTTGATCCAGGGCATTGGAATTTATGAATTCCATGAACCATTGGGCAAAGGTGTTGGTACACTAGTTAATGGCAGGGTAGTTGAAATCACCCAGTATTAGGGTGTTTGGTTGTATCTTAATATTTTCCACTATGTTAGAAAGGTGTAGTGAGAATCTTGGGGCATGGTGGGGGATCTGTAGCAAGCTACAATTTGGATTGTAGTCTTACCTAGTGTTAGTTGCACCTGGAGAATTTCAGAAGCATTGTGTTGGGCAACTAGACTGGTGGTGTGAATATCCTTGGTGAATATGGACACTCCTCCATCTTTAGTGTTTCATTCCTGGTTTGGTGGATGAAAAGTATGGTAAGAGTTGTAGCCTGGTATTGCAGGGGTGCTCTCTGGAGCCTTGAACCAGGTCTCAGTTACTGCACAGATATCGATGTCCTCCATTTTTAGGAGTGTCTCGAGAGAGTGCATTTTGAGGTTTAGACTTCTAGCATTGAGTAGCATTACCTTCAGAATTTGCATGCTTGTACCTGTTACAGTGGTGGTTTTGTCCTTTGAACTTTGCCTAAAAAAGGCACTATAGGGGTGGCAAGAGCCTTAGCCAGTTACCTGAATCCCAGGGGCAACAGGTGTAGACCATCTCTGGCAAAGCATCGTGGTCTGTCGATCATGTTGTCCAAGGCAGACAGAGACTGGACCCCCTTTGAATGACACCAGAAGCTTAGCCAGTTGTTGAAGTCAATCATTTTGTCCTTATATTGTGGTATCATTCTGGGCGAAAGCAGGATGCTACTCAGGGCTAAGGTCATACCTGCCTGGGCCACATGATCTGAGACCTCTTCCATGACTCTTTTCATGTAATCCAGCGAGGTATGTCTCAAGTCATTCACTGCAACATGGACAATGACAGAGTCATATTTGTACGTGTTGTGGAGTGACTTGAGTGCATGTGTTATGTGGCGGATCCTGGCACCTGACAGGCAGCTGACTGTAATTTTCTCCTTGTTCAGTCTGGTGAGTGGGACATCAGAGTGTCTGATTATAGATTCACCTCTGACTAAAGTGTTAAGTATGTTGTGTTGCCTTAAGGGCTGTTGCTGGCTGGCATACTGATGTTGTAAGCTATGTTACACTTTGGTTGTGATTTGTGTTTATTTGCATTTCAGCTTCAGAGGTCCTTGTTGCTTGGGCAGGTTACAGTTATGGGCCTCTGCATATGTGGATTTAATGTTGCTATGTGTGGGTGTTGGTGGTGTGGGTTTAGAAGGGCTGTGTGTTGCTTGAGGTGTAGTGCGGGTGTTAACCTTCTCCTCTTGACTGTCTAGCACAATCTTGGGTGGAGAAGCTTTGCTTCCATTTTGGCTATGTAAGTGCATCTCTCACAGGTTGTAGTGTTGGTTGGTAGGAGGAGAGGGTTGTCTGTGTACATGAAGCAATTGCTGCATTGCCCCAGTATGCCCAGATTCACCAGGTGGACAGGAGAAAGCACCGGAAGCTAAACTTTGGACATGCTTGGTTTGGTGCTTTTTTTTGTAAAGTACAGGAGCTGTTTTCCCTTGCCTTAGCAAGATACTTTGCAATTATAGGCTTTTAGTGCCTACAATTAATTTCTCCTTATTAACAAGAAGAGTTGAGTGCTTGTATCAGTTTAAGGCTTCCTAGTGCTTTCCAGCAGGTATTAGAGCAAGTGCTAGTCACAGGGATGCTTAAAGGTAAGATGAAAAAAAATGGTTTATCCTAAACACTGCAGTGTGCACTAGATAAGTTAGATGTGAAAGTAGGTAACTTAAGTTTTAATTGTCTAAAAAGTTATGTTTTAGTGGAGAGTCACTATTTTTAAAACAGCAAGATAGAATGAAAGAGGGTGGTCACTTTTGTATTCTGGTACTATGGAATACAGTAGGATGGACAATAAATTTAAATAGTTGAAGGGAAGTGATTTCACAAAATAATAATTTTGTGCTTACTCACACAAGCCAGTGAAAGCAGAGAGGAAATGAGATATCTGGTCAAATTAACATAAGAGGCAGGCATCTAGAAAGACAGTGGTATTTAAGAACATGGCAGTAAGCGGGTGGGTGGCTAGGAAAAAATTCTGCCTGACTCACAAGAGGCAGAGCTGTGGTCTCTTTTGAATTTTTAATATTCAGTTAAAAGCATTACAGGCCCTCTCCAATAAAAACTGCAAATCACTATACTATACAGATGCACATACCCTGTAGTAAAACAAATAAATGAAATGTATCCTATATAGCAAGTAGTATTAGAAATATAGCGCTTGTGGTCATGATATTAGTGGCATACATACCCTGACTCCTTGACTGTGGCCAAGACTACCAGGGTTATCTATTGTCTCTGCTACATAATACCATATGTGGGGAAGTATGAGTCTGCCCATCTTAGGAAGTAGACAGGGGTCCCTGGATAGTGTAACTGTGGCTGCAGGTGCAATGCAAGGAATTTGCATGTAACACAGAGCTAGTATATGGAAGGATTTGGGCTGTGGTACCTAAGCTGATCACATCAGCTCTTGTATGTGCATGCTAAAGAGCAAGCATGTATGCCATAGAGGGGTGCAGGCAGTCCCTGAAGTGAGGCAGGTGCTCTCCTCACCATATGGATCTCTAATTTCCACTTTTGTGAGAGATTTCTTAGATGGTTTTCAATCCCATAAGGTACAGGGTGCATTACTTACATGGATTAATAAATGGGATGAGTCTGCCTAGGCAATGACCATTGTTGCAAACATGACATAAGAAAGTGTGAGAAATATTTGCTTAATGTTTATAGTCTTACAAAATGGCACCTCAAATAGTCCATTAAATGTAAAAGCCACCCAACTAAGAACAGTAACCAAACTCTCTTTCAAGTTAAAAAAGTACATGAGCACCCTAGTAAGAACTAAAAATGAAGACAAAATCAAAAAAGAAATTCCTGCTCCTGCATAATGAATTTTCTACCTCTATAACAATCCACAGAGCAACCCTAAGGGTGAACATGTAAACAGAAAAAATAATAAAGCAAATTGTCAGTAATAAATGTCTAAATTCAGTAATACATAAAAGAGATACTTTAGTCTATTAGGACTGTAACTCCATCCGATGCTTTCATGACTTAATAAAAGCTCTAAAAGCAATTTATACAACCATACAAAAACACCCACAAAATAAATAAAATAAAATAAGAAAGCACTCTTCCTTCTAACATACAAAACTCAACCAATTAAAAATAAATAAATAAATAAATAAAATCAAAACATATCAAAAATAAATATTATTTAAAAAAGTCACCTGCAGTAATTTTATCACACATCAGTGATGTCCTTTCAAGGAATAGAGAGTTTCTAAGGTTATAAGGTCATAAGGTATGCCTGTTCTGAATTCCCAAGACCATTGAAGAGAAAGGTCACACACACACACACACACACACACACACACACACACACACACACACACACATACACACACACACACACACACACGCACACATGCACACACACACACACACACACACACACACACACACACACACACACACACACACACACACACATGCAAAATATGTACTATATGGGGTCTGGTGATAGATATGTAAATATTTTGTATTAGAGATGTAAGGAACACATTGATGGATTGCGAAATTTGTTATCACTGCAACTACAGTAAAAAGATATTTTACATAACAGATACCATATATCAATCCATATTTCTCATATTTGATATATAACATCTTGTACAGTATGGTTAATAAATGCTTTTTTTAAATACCCAGTTGATGACATTTATATATTTAACATCAGAATTCTCCACATATTCTTTTTTTTTTTTTTTGTGTAATCCCAGGTGTCTCTTTGTGTAGTAAAACTATGAAGTACTAGGTCATTTATATAAATGGAATTTAGGGATGTAATTCAAAATTTTAACTTACTTTGCTTAAGATTATTTGAATGGGGCTGTTGTTGATTGTTTTAACTAGTTTTTGTTTATCTATAGCTTTATCTATCTATCTACTTAGCTAACTATATCTCCCTAGATATTTAGATTACTTGGAAAGGGTTTTGAACAGAAAATATGTTTTTGTTAAATTTGGTTGCATTTTTAGGCTTCAGAGTAATTGGAAATGAATGAGGCAGTTAAGCCTTTTTCGTTATATTTTTATCATTTTTATTTTACCTTTTTTCATTTTTATTTTCCATTTATTTAGTTGGGTTTGAGAGTTTATTTTTTCAGTGTTTGCACTTGGTTCAGTAATTGAGGTGTTAACTTAAACAGGGAGTCCATGTAAAGGGATAGGATTTATCACATCTATTCCATCTTTTTTCTTACTGTTCCTTAAACAGAAATTAAGCTCCTCCATTAAAATTACTCTCATATTAATCATCACATAAGGCTTTACCCTTTGAAACAACTCGTCCCTTTCTTTTGCCTTTATAACAGCATATATCAATATATGTCAGTATACTGCAATATTCTATACCTATAACTCTAACTCCTGAAAGATTTCTACAAAATCCAGGAAATTCACCTCCTCATTAACTCATTCACTCAGGAAATTTGCACTGTAACTTCCTGTGGGTGGAGCCTAAGCCTTTTGACAGAATCAAATGATGTCCTCATACTTCAAACAAATGTTCATATCTCTGGAACCATAGGGTTATGAAAGAAATATAAATTGCAAGCTCTTCAGCACAAATAATTTTTATAGTGGTAGTATTCTCTATGTTCTTGTCCTAAACAGAATTTTATAAGTCACAGTAAACACAGTAACAGTTACATTTGTAATATTTTGTAAACAACTTACAATATCTCAGCAACCACTCAAGTTATACATATACTCTTAGCAGCATTTTATTCATCTAACTGAGAGCTTTCATATGATGCTAAGGAGCTCTGTCTGTGTTACTTTGTTGTTGAGATAATTAGAAAAATGTAAAAATGGTATCTATATAAATTAATATCATACAAACAACAGTTAATGTCTATTTACCTACACTAGACAGAGGTCAAATATTAATGCAGTTGAGTTTGCCATTCTGTAAGCTTTAATGTGGCATCTTTTAAAACCTTGTACATAGCATGGTTTTGGAATTACTGATGCAAATATGAACAAGCAATATTTGATGCCTAGAGGTGTCAGTAGGAGTTAACTCCAGATGCACCTGGAGGCATCACTCTGATGTAATGAGTTACAAAAACACAATACCTGAACATATAGAATTCTTCCAACCCATAGAACGTCCACCTGTGCCCTATCATTTTTAGATATAAACCTAGTATATTGCAAAAATGTCATCTCTGCCTCACACATTTTTCACCACTCTGATATAGCTATTATCCTTATTCTAGTAATCAAACTATTAGCATTTACATAAACAATCTTCACATCTTTCTTTACCTTTCACTTTGAGTTTTGGTGAAATATTTTTAAATTTCTTCTAAATCTTCCTTATTCTCATTCTATCCTCTATAGAACTTGTCATTCTCACATCCTGAACCAT
Source organism: Protopterus annectens (assembly GCF_019279795.1). Classification (NCBI taxonomy): domain Eukaryota; kingdom Metazoa; phylum Chordata; order Ceratodontiformes; family Protopteridae; genus Protopterus; species Protopterus annectens. The sequence goes on along the minus strand of NC_056735.1, from coordinate 591,661,046 downwards.
TTTTTCAGATTCTGATTTGTCAGTCTGAAATTCTTCCACAACACTCTCACCTTTTTAATTTATCCCACATTCTCCATCATCATCTAATGCATCCAACTCACTTTTTTCTCATATGTGATATTTTTTCGATGTCTTTATTTCTCCCACCCTTCACTTATACTCCCCCTGCTATCTACCTCAACTCTATTATTCTCCTCACCATCTGTAACAAATACATCATCCCTATAAGTGTGTCCCATCCTTACACTTTCACAATCAAACCAGAAATTATTCTCCCTCTTACCCATTTGTTTTACATTACTCATCATATGCTCTTACTGTCCACATAAATTACACCCTGTCATTTTGCACACATTAAGCAAATGTGAAAATTCTCCACAAAAATTGCATGTCTTTAATTGTCCCATATACTTCACTGTACCCCTGTTTCTTAAAACATATATAATACTAGGCACATGTTTCGCAATATCATATTCAACTTTCAAAAAAATGTCCAATTCACATTCACCATGCCAACCCCCTCTTTCATCATTTGTTTTTTAATACTTAACAAAGAATGACACATTTTCAAAAAATATTTTTTTCTAAACAGTAACTTAAATTTTGTCTGTTTTAAATTGCACAAATACTTTGTTTAATTTATTCCCTTGCCCAGAAAAAAAATGTATTCTACAGAAACAGTCCTTATTGATTCACAGAAATACAAATATGTGTCAGTCATTCTCTCACCCCTGAATTCAGCAAGCCCTGCATGGTGTGCAGGAACAGTGCAGGAGCTCCAAGAGGCAATGTGTCCACCGTGCGATCCAGGAATAAGCTGCAGGGTGTGCACGAGCACTCCTGCACTAGTCCTCCACGGACTCAGCTCCTGTATGCAAATGACACCATTTGCTGGTGAAAACCATGCAAATGAGGTAAATTTGTGATCCAGGAAGCTGTCAGCCAGCTGTGCAGGACTAGTGTAGTGTGCAGAAATGTACTCGGTTAGTAACCGAGTACATTTCTGCAAACTACAAAACGGAGCCATGACAGCTCCAAATAAAGGGTGTATATAACATGTAAAGCATGCCAATGGCCAACTATATGGCCAGTGGCATGGAAAACAGTTAAAAAAAAAATAATAACTTTTATTTTTTTTTGGCCGATTTCGGCTGTTTAAGCGTAGGGCAATGGCGCGCCAATGGGATCGGGTGAAAAAAAAAAAAAAAAAACTGAAATAAGCATTCTAACCAAAATCATTATTTTGTCATTATACTCAATGGCAGGCAGAAGACAACATGGCCAGTGAATAGTGGTTGCAGAGGAGGGAGGCTCAGTGTGGGACCGGTAACTATGCATCAGCAGGCAATCCTATGCAAATGACGGGAATGATACTGAATCCCACATTTCCCCTCAATGCTAGTCACCACCCAACAATGTAAGTGCAGGAATAGCTTAGTGAAAGCCTAGGAGTTAGCTGACATCATGGGGGGGGGTGTCAGGCATACTGTAAGTGGATTGGAGCCCTGTGGCTCGGCTTTGCCCTTAGCAAGGGGGTGTGTCTGAGGCTGCCTAGCAATCTTTACATTGCCTAAGCAGGTGTGCATGCTGAGCACCAGGTTTTAAAGGAAAAAAAAAAGTAAAACAGGAAATAGCAGCTCTGTGCACATTTGAGCACTGTGTTTGTGCGGTGTGCCCCCGGGCTTAAATAGGAAGGCAATGGGAAGGGAAAACAGCAGTAGGAAGGTAATCAGGGAGAACTAGCATAGCTGGCAGGTGAAATGTATCAGAATCAACCAATTACACAGGCAGCAGACCAGACCAGCACAGAACACTACTATAAACTATGCAAACACCTTTCCCTCTGTTTTTTCCCTCATACTCTACACCACCGGTGTATACAAGTGGGGAAATGTTAACAAACAAAACCAAAAAAATGATAGGGGCTGCAATAGCTATCATACATCAACATGTGGAAGAGGCTGAGGGTGGTGAAGATGAGAATACATTGACCAACCCACAGTGAGGAGATGGAGAAAAGTGTACAGACCCAGGGCAACCTACCAGGGTCTACAGGAGCTGGAGATAGTGGAGAGCTATAGGGTGGACAGGGACCTCCTACAGCAAACTGTTGAGCTGTTCCAGCCATGCCTGACACACAGAACTAACAGAGGGGAACCCCATCCCAGTGGATGCCAAAGTATGTGTAGGGCAAGAATACTAGCCACAGGTACCTTCCATAAGCCAACTGGGGATATCATGGGGATCTCACAGGCATCAGCATCTAGGGTATTCCACCAGTTCCTGGATGGCATGTCAGCACATGCCGGTGAGCACGTATGCTTCCCCAACACCTGTGAGGCATTGGCCAGCAATATGCATCTCTTCCACCAAATAGCAGAATACCCTGAGGTAGTGGGAGCTATAGACTGCAAGCACATATGCATCAAAGCACCACCCAGTGAGCAGGGCATGGCCTACATCAACCACAAGGGCTTCCCCTCCATCAACTTCCAGGTTGTATGTGATTTCCAGGGCATAATAATGAATGTGTGTGCTGGCTGACCTGGAAGATATCACGATTCCCACATCTGGCATCTGATGCAACTGTATCAAAGATTTGCCAGTGGGAACATCCCTCACTGTCACCTAGTGGGGGATGCTGAATACGCACTGGAGTCATGGCTGATTACACCCATCAGAAATGCACACACACCCAAACAAGAACTCCATAATGAGGCACACGCACAGACCAGAATTATAATAGAGCGTGTGTTTGGGATGCTCAAGTCACAGTTCCGGTGCCTGGATACATCCAGTGGAGCCTTGCAGTACACCTCAGCTACATGTACTCAAATTGTCATCATATGTGCCAAGCTACACAATATGATCCTGCGGAAACAGCTGCAGCAGGAAAAGCATGGGGCAGGGCAATATCCCACCACCACCATTGCCAAGGCCTGCACAGGCACAGAGTGACTTGGAGGAGGAACACCCTGAGCCTGCCCCAGTAGGCAGAAGGAGGCATGCCCAGTATGCCGTGGCCTTGGCAAAGAGGCAATGCATAGCACATACACTGACACAGTAGGGACCCAGGGAATGACACCTCTCTCTGACTCACATATACAGTAAAAGGGATGCCAAACATGATACTCCCAGTGTTCAACCATGTATAGGGATTATACTATGTGCATCTGAAATAGTCAGCCCTCCAGCACCATCCTCAATACTGGCACACCCACAAGGTAAGTCACTCTTCTTACCAATTGCTGAATGGAGTAGTATGTGTTGTTACTTGTATCTATGGTATGGATGTGAGCATGCAAGGGAATCGGGTGGCTGAATGGGATGCCAGCAGATAGTAGACACCTATAGTGGCAGCATGTGATCTGCAACAAATACTGGTGTCACCATAGTAGCCAGTACTACACATGGTGACAAAACCCACTGCAGGAAATGTGCTGGGCCATATGTGTGTCCATATGACACACACATACCAGTCAGGGAGGTTCACATAACCAGCAACAGTCTCAGATAGCAGGACAGATGTAGCCAAACACAAACAAAGGCCATGCTAAGGCCTCTGAATTATGGCTATGGGTAGCCCACCCCAGGCTTACACAGACAGACTACTTCAGGTCAGGCAGTGGGATGTTAGTTCTGAAGGGTAACAAGTCGGAAACTGATATGTAGGTTAGTCAAACCTAAGACCTGTAGTATACTGATATGCCTCTAGTCAACATGATAGTTTACAACACAGGATGAAATGGAGTACCTGACATACCAGTACAGTCATATCAAATGTGCACAAGTGTCAGATGTGCCCCCAATCCTACGTAGAAATGTAGAAACAGTCAGGTATTCCCCACCCCCACTCCGATGTAGATACATTGTAACAGTCAGGTGTGGCTCCCCCAATCCTAAGTAGAAATGTAGTAACAGCCAGGAGTGTCACCCAATCCTATTTAGAAATGTAGTAACAGTCTGGTGTGCCCCCCTAATCCGATGTAGACACATTGTAACATCAAGTGTGCCTCCCAATCCTATGTAGAAATGTAGTTATAGTCAGGTGTACCCCCCTCCAATCCGATGTAGACATGTAATAACATGTATGTGTAGGTATAATACCAGTGGAGCACAGATGACCTGAGGTGACAAGGTAGCAGGATAGGTTGTAGCATTTGTACAATATGCAGGTATGCGTGTGTAAGATTGTTGTGTTTCATATTGTGTTGGAGTGGTCAGTATGTATGCATGTTGAGATTTGACCTGGTGGTCATTGCCCATTACTGCCAATGACAGGGCCAAGTCCTCAAAATGCAGTGCCAAAGACAATGCTCCCCAGTATAACACATTCTAGCAGTAAGTCATTGTAAATGTATGGCAGTGATATGTGTCACCATCTGAAAGATGGACATGACATGACTTTTGGGCTAGATATACAAGCAGTTCACAGAGAAAAGTACCCCAAACATACAGTGTATAATGTGTAACCATGAAATGGACACACCCTTGGAATTGTACATACAGGTATACATCACATTATCTGGGTTTGTAGTAGGGAATACCAATATCGTCTGGCCGAACACTTGCAGATTACAAAGGTGATTGGACTGATTTATTGAGAAACAGTTGCTGACTCTGCACAAGCCATCATAACTGGAATGCCCCATGCATATCTGTGAGTCAGATGCAAGTAGTGTCCATAGCGCACATGCACCCAGCTCACCCAACCACCACCCACAGGTATCTCTCTAGTCTTATCCCTGCTGTTGAGAATGGGTACAATATGACCCCCACCTGTGTATGGCAAAAGTGAAAGAATGCAGCATGCAGTACAGGTGGCTCATGCAGGTGCATCACTAGCTGTAAGCAGCACCCTGTCAGCATCCACACCACCTGATCAATCCTGATAGAAAGTATTGGCATGAACACCTAGCACACCTACCCTGTCACCCCAGGGAAATATACTGTATGGCAGTCTGGTACTGTAGGACTGACATAATGAAATGGCCTGCTACAGCTGACCTGTATCACCACCAAATGGCCTACAGGCCTACAGGCTTCTGCCAAAGGCCTGTGTCTCACTCGTACTGCCAATGTATGTTATGTCATGGACACCCACATAACAACATAACACACTTCACATAACCCATATTCAAGGCCATGTGGACAAACCACAGTAACATGTCCATCATGTCCCATTGCATGAATTGTGGACCAACACCATAACAAAGTTGTTATGAGGTGATTACTATTGGGAAAGTATCAGAGAATGTTTGCATAATGTATGGAAGAGGACAGAATAATACAGGGGGGTGGGAGCATGGGCAGCATGGAATGTGCAAAGTCTGAAACACAACTGTGTAAACATACTATCCCTGGCTACAAACACAAAAATTTGTGGCTACAAACCTGCCCATACACCATGATAGGGTTAATGTCCTGACTTATGACCCCTGCCTCTGGGTAACCTGTGTGAATCTCTACAGCTGTGAGGTATTGCCACAGCAATATAAGGCCATACTGTCATGTTGATGTATGTACAAGTATGGAATCCTCTGCCATCACTGTACCAAGGTGCTGAACTGGTACACAGACCCAGCAGCAAGTGTCTGCAGCTCCCCCCAGAATGGCATAATGTTCCAGGAATATGTAGGCATTTGACCACAATACTGGACACAGTTGCAGTCACACTGTGTTCCCCAGGACATCACTTTGAGCAAAAATGTCTACCTGACAGTACTTGAAGACATAAAACATCACAGTGTATAACAGTACACATGTTTGAATATCTCTGCTAACACCAGTACCATGTAGCAGAAGCAGCACAGACACAATCACCTACAGTACCCACTATCCCTTGCACAGTTTGACCCCATATTGCCAACTGGTCTACAGATACCCTGCAGAAACAGTTTGCTAGCTGTAGGTGTAGAACACAAAAGTCTGCACTGGAGTACAATCTACCTGGAATGGAGCCACACATTCAATACAGAAGAGCATGCTGGGCATGCTCACACACTTAAACAAATGAAGCACATGTCTGCCAACAAAAATAGACCATACATACCTGACAGTTGCAGATGTTAATGCATACACTCCTCAGTATACACCAGTCATGCTTTGCACACACATTGGATATGAATGCACACATATATCCAAGGACAACACACTATAATATGCCAAAAGTACACATACATAGATATGTGGAAGAGAGTGACAGTGACAAAGAGCCTTCCATCATGAGGTCTGTCCCACTCAGCACACAGGCAAATGACTACAATCCCATGATGTGTAAATGTCACTTACCATATAAATTAGCCACTTGTATCCCTCAGCATCAAAGACTCTGTGGTGCTAGTGCTAGCTGTGCAACATGCCTGTACAAGGCAGTAGTCATGTAGCAGTCGTATACACGTCCCTTTGGAATATAAACCTATGTGTGCCTGAGTGTAGTGTGTCTACCTCTAGATGAATGGGTTATGGCCCATGCACACACACTGCCCTCTTCATAGCCCTACTATGGCAAGCCTGCTGATGTCATTCACTTTTAAATACATTTTTGGGAAAAGAAAAGCCCAGTAATCTTTACGGTGCATCTTATAACTGTGTAATGCTGTAGTATAATAAACTAGTTAGGTAGGAGTTCTAATCCCAGACATCGCAATTGTGTGTCTCTGTCAGTGTAGAGAGCAATGCTTTTTAGGCTAGTCACACTCGCTACAATTCAAATGCCCTACTTTGGCAAGCCTGCTGAAGTCATTCACTTTGAAATATACCTTTGGGAAAAAAACTAACCCAATATTCTCCATGGTGTGTCCTATAACTGTGTATTGCTGTGGTGTGATAAACTTGTTAGGTAGAAGTTCTAATCCTAGACATGGCAACTGTGTGTGTGTCTATGTAGGCAGCAATGCTTTTTAGGCTAGTCACACTCACTACAATTCAAATGCCCTACTTTGGAAAACCTGCTGATGTCATTCACTTTGAAATACACCTTTGGGAAAAAATAGTCCAGTAATCTCTGCGGCATGTCTTTTAACTGAGTAATGTTGTAGTGTGATACACTAGTTAGATAGGAGTTCTAATCCCAGACATGGCAACTGTGTGTGTGTCTCTGTCTGTGTACTAATCCCAGACATGACAACTGTGTTTGTGTGTGTGTTTCTCTGTCTGTGTAGGGAGCAACACTTTCTAGGCTAGTCACACTCACTACAATTCAAATGTCCTACTTTGGCAAGCCTGCTGATGTTATTCACTTTGAAATACACCTTTGGGAAAAATGTAGCTCAGTAATCTCTCTGGTGCATCCTATAACTGCATAATGCTGTAGTGTAATAAACTAGTTAGTTAGAAGTTCTAATCCCAGACATGACAACTGTGTTTGTCCTGTCTGTGTAGGGATCAATGCTTTTTAGGGTAGTCACACTCACTACTATTCAAATGCCCTTCTTTGGCAAGCCTGCTGATGTCATTCATTTTGAAATACACATTTGGGAAAAGAGTAGCCCAATAATCACTGTGGCACATCATATAACTGTGCAATGCTGTAGTGTGATAAACTAGTTAGGTAGGAGTTCTAATCCCAAACATAGCAACTGTGTGTTTCTGTGTAGGGACCAATGCTTTTTAGGCTAGTCACACTCAGTACAATTCATATGCCCTACTTTGGCAAGCCTGCTGATGTCATTCACTTTGAACTATACCTTTAGAGAAGGTGTACTCCAGTAATCTCCGTGGCTCATCCTATAACAGTGTAATGCTGTAGTGTGATATAGTAGTGTGGTAGGTGTTCTATTCCCAGACCTGGCAAGTTTGGATGTTTGTGTGTGTGTTTGTTTCTCTGGGAAGGGTGCAATGCTTTTGAGGCCATTCACAGTCACTACAACCTCCATTGACCTACTTTGGTAAGCCTGCTGATGTCATTTCCAGTGAAATACACCTTTGGGGAAAAAGTGCACCAGTAATCTCCATGGTGCATCCTATAACAGCATTATGCTGTAATGTGGTAGGGGTTTTATTCCCAGACATGGCACGTGTGAATGTTTGTATGTGTGTTTGTTTGTCTGTGTAGGGTGCTATGCTTTTGAGGTCATTCACAGTCACTACAACCTCCATTGACCTACTTTGGCAAGCCTGCTGATGTCATTCCCAGTGAAATACACCTTTGGGGAAGGAGTACTCCAGTAGTCTCAGTGCCGCGTCATATAACAGCATAATGTTGTAGTTTGGTATAGTAGTTTGGTAGGGGTTCTATTTCCAGACATGGCAAGTGTGGATGTTTGTTTGTGTAGGGTACAATGATTTTGAGGCCATTCACAGTCACAACTTCCATTGACCTTCTTTTGCAAGTCTGCTGATGTCATTCCCAGTGAAATACAACTTTGGAGAAAAAGTAACCCAGTAATCTCCTTGCTGCATTTTATAAATCTGTAATGCTGTAGTGTGATAAACTAGTTAGGTAGGAGTTCTAATCCCAGACATGGCAGGTCTGTGTTTGTCATTTGTATCCTGTGGGTAGGTGGCTGTGAATGTGTAACAACTGGACTCATTGTGGAGTGGATTTTGCACATTTCTTATATGGTAGCCCTATTATATGTCACAATGTCCACCTTTCAATGATAACAGATGTCAAATAGTCGAGAGGCTTGGGTGCCAATCCATACCCCTACATGTGACATCAAGGCCTAGTAAACAAAGTAAGCAACCCTTGTATTACCAAGAGAACACTCTCTACCCATGTCTCATACACAAACACACTTACCTAGGCAACAACCGCTATGTTGGTAGTACCCTGCATATTGCCCACAGATAGTAACCATGGTGTGATTGCAGTGGACTACAGAGGGCATGGCATCTTGTCCATCAGTACAATAAGCAGGTAATTGCAGACAGTGCGCCTTCATTATATTCCCCACTGGACTCCTGCAACAACTGTGGTGCCATCAAATGTGTCCCACAAAGGACATACCATGCCTTAAACACATGCCCTGTTTGGACAGATGCCACTGACACCAGGGAATACCTGTATCATACCAGATTACAAAGACAGTGAAAAAGATGCCACCAATCTTGTATTAAATAGTTTATTCACACTGAATAACACTATGGTGCCTGGGCACAGCCTTCCAGGAGTTACAAAATATTTTGTAACTCCAGGAAGGCTGTGCCGAGGTGCCAGAGTGTTATTCAGTGTGAATAAATTATTTAGTGCAAGACTGGTGGCATCTTTTTCATGACTTTGTAGTCTGGTGTGTTTTAACACTTGTTTGGTGTTTTTTATAATACCTGTATCATGCTATCAATGTAGCTGCAGGGTCAACCTGGTGTCCATTACCAGTTCCCGCCACATGAGGCCAGGATTGGCACAGATAATAATCTGTGTAAAAACATGGGCCAGACACCCCAGGTAAAGTTTCACATGTCACTTGCATGTAAGATGTGTGCACATCCCAGACACCGTCCATGTCATGGACCATAGAACACATATATGGCAAGCATTGCACAGCACTGGCCACAACCAACAGTAACCCAGGTGACTGGATGGTGAATACAATACCCACCTGTGTGGGCCAATCCAGACACTACAGCCTTGAGCCACAATGCAGACCATTGTCATGTGGCCTGATACCAAGGTATACCCTTCACCTAGCCTTGTATAGCCTCCTGGCACAGTCAACCACTACACACCCATGAAGAAATGCACCCATGCATGTCAGTACTGGCACCCTGTGTCTGTGTGTGTGATGTATGAGGCTTTCGACCACATTCACACTCGCTACAACTATTTCCATTGGCCTACTGAAGCATGCTGTCTGATGTCAGAAACCTTCACATACCCTCTGCCCATATAACCTTCGGATAACTCCTGTGGTGCATGTGATACCTGCGCATTACAGTATTGTGGAAAACTAACTAGTTAGGAAGTCTATTCCTGACCCAGCCAAGTGTGTCAATGTGTGTGAGTCCCTGAGAGAGTTTGGCTGTGTTGATGTTGACACCTGTTCATGTGGACCAGGCACATGTACTACACCTATGTTATCACTACTATATCACTGTTGCAGGTGTCACTCACCATCACATATACCTTTGGACAACTCCTCAGCATGTAAGCTATGCGGTGCATGCAATAACTGCATAGGCATGTGATAACAATACATAGTCAGTCAGGGGTTCAAAACCATGTACTGGTAGGTATGTGACATAAACATACTTATATTTTACTCTCCCACCCCCTCCCTGACTTACTTTGTCTCTGTATGTCTCTCTCACTCCCTCTCTGGTGGATGTGAAGAAGTACACCTGCTTTGCTTAGACAGTAGCTTGTGTTTTGTAAGTGATGCTCATGATCAGCTGATGGCATCTGCCTGAATTGCAGTCCTCCTCTAGCTTATTGCATGTGGAACAACTGTGGTAACATTCCCATAGCCAACTGCATGGAAACACACTCCAATATCTAGGAACATCATGTTGGTGCTTGGCCTTTTCATTCACTGTGAGCAGGACATAGATCTGGTGTTTGGCAAACAGCATCACAGATGGTTTGGGGAATTACCTCTAACAACATACACTGTGGAAACAGGCCAACAGACAGGAGGGGGATGTGCCAGACATGACTACAGAATATAAGTGTTGCTATTCTGCATTTGGAGTAATGTCGGTTTAAGAGGGTGTGTGTGGATATGGCTGGTCTACATCTTTTAATATCTGTCTTGACAGTGTTATGTTTTTGAGGAAACTCCCATCTGTAGGGTCATCTGCAGACTTGGCAGTGTGTGGGATCTTTTGTTTCTTCTGTTACTCACAAAACACCTATCTGAGAACTCCAGAAGCATGGTGTGGGGATTGCAGTCAGTACAAGGTGACAGCAATGAGAGTTACTGACTTCATATCCCTCATTGGACATATGTTACAACAAACCCTGGTACGACAGTAAATGTATGAGGTTATTACAGCAACATGTCAATATTGGGCCAGTGTTTGTAGCTCCAGCCACAAGTCTGTCAACCTTTGTACATATGTCATGCAGTAAGAGGTGCATATGTTCTGTACACCATTATTAACTGACACAATACCTGATAACAAGCTAGTCAGATATCAGACTGCTAGACATGTTATGTGTAGTAGGGGTTGTTTTTCAGGACATAACTTGGGCATTTTGTGTGTACAGTACTGGGGTCTGTGTACTCAGTGTGACTGTTGAGAGTATGTGTATTGCACATACGTACCTTGGGCTGTGCAGAGACTGTAGTAGATGCCATTGTTCTTGGTCCTGTTTTATCTGATGTTACATGCTGCTCCAGTGTATGGTACCCTAATGGCTCACATGTTTGTAGGTCCAGACAAACAAGTGTCCCTTCCACAGACAGCTATTGGACCACACTGTGTCATGACCCACTCTATGTAGGGTTAGTGTGTGAGCGGCACATATCAGGATGGTGTTTATCAGACAGTCCATATAGTGTCATATGAAGCTTGTGTAACATATGTGGCTGTGTCTGTGTTTACATGGATGGTGGGTATGTACTTACTCACAGGTGTCTGTTACTATGTGCTGTGACATGCGTGTAAAGCCTGCTATAATTGTGGTACATGTGTATTCCCCCATAGAAAATGTAGTCCAGTCTGCCTGTAGTTTGCACAGTGCTTTGTGACATGCCTAGTAGCCTAATGTAATTACCCAGTTTGTTGTTATGTCCAGTTATTTGCATTTTGTTGCTGGCCAGAACAAGTGCTGTTGGATACAGAGTGATTAAGATGGTTTTGAGCAGCTTTAAGTACATTTGCACAGTTTTGTGCGAATCTAAGTGGTGCTAAGCTATGGTTTACCGTGCGGGTGCTTACACCATGTAGGCTTCACTTACCAGTGTGCAAATCTGCTTAGCTGTTATATTGCAGCAATGCTGACACCTGATAAGCATGGCTTAATCCTGGTAACCAGTGCTCACCACCCAGTCTGATAACACAGCAGGGTAATGACATCTGTAATAAGTGTATGTAATGTCATGTACAACACATGTGTCTATGTGCTGTCATTACAGTAGCAAGGGGTGTGAGGGTCATGTCTAGGACACACAAGTATATAAGACCTGTACAGAACTGTTATCCATGTGAATGTGTTACATACAGGAGTAGTAACCCAGCGTATGTACTGTCGCACTGGCATGTAGTGTATCATGGCGGTACTACTGTTGACAGTGCTTTCCCAGGCAAGAGTAGAGTGCTAAATGTAGTACTGACAACAAGCACACCTGAAGGCATAGCTGGACTCTGAGGCCTCACTTTCATGTTCCTGGTGTGTGAGCTGTGGCACAGTATATATCCCCTACTGAATAATGATCTGACATGTGGAATGTAACTGTAGACTACCATCCGTACAGCACGTTAGTGAGAGCTTTCAACATGATGTCAAATGATGGAGCAGTTTAGGTCCCTGACAACCCCACCTGTGCCACAATAGTACTATCATCATCTTTGGTGTCTGTATGGACACCAACATCAGATTGCATGCAGGAGGTACCCTGACTCACCACGCCACCTGTATTGGAAAACAAGAAATGCACTTTAAGACCTATACAGCATTGCATAACAGTACACACACACACACACACACACACACACACACACACACACACACACACACACACACATTCCACTTTAATACCTTCCTGTCCATGATTTTACAGACAATCCCATGTTTATGCCCATAAATTCCCCATCCTGCATCACACTTGGTAACATACACTCAATACCACTCATTAATGTATCCTTCCTCTAAATACCTAGACGAGTGATAACAACACAAAACCTGTTACACCATTACCTCCTTTACCTGAGTGGAGTAGGTTTTACATGGCCTCACTGCTGTCATTCAGTGTTCCCCTGTGTATGTCCGGACATCATGAGCATGGCCCCTATATGTGAGGGGCTGCTACGTTCACTCCATAATGGCAGGCACTGGAGTGTCATGTGTAAGTATTGCTCAGAACATGCCAGATATGCTGCTCAATCAACCTATCATGTGACAACTGTAATATATGAATACACTCCCTGGTGTTGTCTAGTAATTCCCCAATGCATCTGTAGTGCTGCATATGTGGCTTGTCATTCACCTCTCTGCTGAATGTGATATTAAGGGTATACCTGGTGTCTACTTTCCCTCCCAATGCATGTTCCATGCTACAGACCTTATTATACTATCAGCTGGCCTGTGTTTATAGGTTCATAGATTCATAGGTAGGTACTAGGCTATTAGCCCTAAGGCCTATATAAGCCTAGCCAAAAAGGTACCCTGGATTTTGCCACCCAAGAAAATTATTTTCCTGTGCCCCTGTTGAGCAGAGCCACAGAAATGATCCTGGGGTGAATTTCCTATTTCCCATCCAATCATCAATATTTTTCTTAAAAAGTGCTAATGAGGAGCTCTGTTTGATATAGATAGGTAGTCTGATCCAGAGTATGCGAAGTCTCTGAGACAGGAATCTATCCCTCCAGCATGTTATTTTTATTGTGGTGACAAGGTTTAGGTCCTTAGAGCGTGTAGCTCAGAGGGATTGGGATTTCTTTAAGTGATGCATGTCCAACAGCTCTGGGTTTGACATAGCTTTTTATGTTAGGCAGAGATCGCCTCTGAGTAGGTGATATGCGACGGAGTAAAGCTGGAGTTTTTTGAGACTGTCTGTGTAGGGCATCTGATTGAGGCCAGTAATCCTCTTTGTGAGGTATTTCTGAGGCCTTTCCAGTTGTTGTAGATGTTTTGTGAGGTACATACCAAAAGGAGCGCTGTACTCTATAATGGGTCTAATGAGTGATGAGTAGAGGGGAACGATTACCTCTTTTTTTCTGGATGAGAAACCTTTTGTGATGAGGTGAGCCATGTAGAAGGATTTCCTGACCACTGTGATGATGTGATTATCAAAAGAGAGACTACTGTCCACCTGTGTAGCAAGGTCTCTTATCACACTTTTGGCATTAAGTAGACTACCACTTATGTGGTAGTTCATGGGTGCAGAGTTTTTACCAAAGGAGATGACAATACACTTTTTGGCATTGTTCTTCAGGCCATGGCTTTGACACCAGGCATCTGTCTCAGTGAGGCACTTTTGTAGTATGTCCACATCGTTATTGTTATGATTATGGCTCCTAGTTTGCAGTCATCTGCAAACTTTGTTAGCCAAAGACCTTCTGTGTTAGCCTGTACTTCAGAGAAGTAGATACCAAACAGGAGAGGACCCAGGACTGAACCCTGTGGTACTCCACTTGTCACTGGTCTGAAGTCGGATTTGGAGTCTGCTACTTTCACAGTGTGGGTTCTGTCCATGAGCCAGCTGGCAACCCATTTTGTGACATAGGGACGTATTTATTTATTTATTTATTTTATTTTACATTTGTTGACCGGGCTAGTTCAGCTGGATAATTTCCATTTTCAGTGGAGGCCCGGGGAGAAAAGCTCCACAATTAAAACAAAGTTAAACATTTAAGCAACAATGCATACATTTTAGTGTAGTAGAAAATACAGCGAAAAAAAAACAGGTAAAAAACAAATAAACAAATAGCCTAAGCTATATATTCATACAGTACAGTAATTTAGTCATTTGAAATAGCAGGGAAAGATACTGATTTTTATGTAGGGAGGTATGGCTGAACCTAGTTTAGTGAGTTTATCTTTAATTTCAGAGTAGGGGATGGTGTCAAAAGCCTTGGCGAGATCTAGATAAGCTGTGTGAACCACTTTACCCTCATCTATAGCTTTGGTGACTGCTTCAAAGAAGTCATTCAGGTTTAGGAGACATGATCTGCCTTTTACAAACCCAAACTGGGTAGGGTCCAGAGTTTGGAGATTACCAATGTCTTTGTTTGTGAGCTCCATGATGATACGTTCCATGGCCTTGCAGACCAGGCTCATCAGGCTAATGGGGCGGTAGTTTCTAGGTTCCGTTGTGGCTCCCCCTACGTGGAGTGGGATAACCGTCACAGTGCACATCCAGTGAGGCTATGACTGAACATGGTACTTAGGTAGGGTGCCAGTTCATTCTGTAGTTCATGTAGAACACAGCCTGGGATATTGTCAGGTCCCATGGATGCTGTATTTTTGGCTTTGGAGAGTGGGTTTTTTACCTGTGCAGCTGTGATTACAGGAACTTTGCATTCTTCCAGTATAGAGATGGGCCCTCTAGGGGGTGAGAAAGGAGTAAAGTTAGCACTGAACCTATCTGCCAGGATGTTGGCAATATCAGTTGGTTCTGTATATTTAGTGCCATTGTGCTGTAACTCAGTGCAGATCTGAGTGTTGCCATTGAGATTATTGACATAGCTATAGAATGCTTTGTGGTTGTCTTTATAGTCAGTGACAATTTTGTTTTCATAACTAGCTTTGGAGGATTTTATGAGGGATCTCAGCTTCTTACTGAGGTTAAACAGGAAGTTCCTCCAGTCATGGGATTTTACTCTTTTTTGCAACAGTTTTTTTCTTCTGTTGTAAAGTTTGTTTATGGCAGAGGACCACCAGATTGGCTTCTTTTTTTTGGAGGATAGCATCTTGGTTCTATTAGGGATAGCATGATCCATGCACTCGTGTAAGTGCTTATAAAGTGCATTTGTAAAGGATTCAGCAATCTTACCTCTATTGTCAGTCTGCATGGGTGTCATGAAGTTTGCCACTTCTGTCTTAAGAAGTGCAAAGTTAGCTTTGGAGAAGTTTATTACGGTGGTTTCCCTAATTGGGGTTGGGGGCGGGATGTGAATTTCTAGGGTGATTAGCTTGTGGTTGAATCTGACCAACAAGGAATTGATCTCTGGTGTGGAACACCGGTTGCCCATGTTGGTAATGACCAGTTCTTGGATATTGCTGCCCCTGGTGGGGCTGTGAATAAGTTGATCCAAGACGTTGGAATTTATGAATTCCAGAAAATGTTGAGCAAAAGAGTTGGTACATGAGTAGTTTTCCCACTTAATGGTGGGGTAGTTGATATCACCCATTATTAGGGTGTTGAGTTGTGCCCTAATACTGTCCAGTGTTTCAAGAATGATGAGTAGGAGTCCTGGGGCATGGTGGGGGGTCTGTAGCAAGCTACAATTTGGATTGTGGTCTTGCCCAGAGTTAGTTGCACTTGGATAATCTCGGATGCATTATGCTGTGCAACTAGCCTGGAGGTGTGGAAATCCTTAATGAATATGGACACGCCTCCACTTTTAGTGCTTTGCTCCAAGTTAGGTGGCCGAAAGGTGTGGTATGAATTCTAGCCTGGTAACATATGGGGTGTTCTCTGAAGCTTTGAACCAGGTCTCTGTCACTGCACAGATGTCGACGTTCTCCATTTTAAGGAGTGCCTCGAGTGAGTGCATTTTGAGGTTTAGACTTCTAGCATTGAGTAGCATTACCCTCAGATTTTGCTTGCTTGTACCTGTCACGGTGGTGAATTTGTCATTTGATTACACAAGTATTCCTTGTGTGTCATGTGTCAGTCCATGTCCATGTACTGCACAATCCCAAAGGTAAGTACTGCCATATGAACAACCCCACAATCATGCATGTGCATACATGGACACCCACACAAACACACACACATTCACACACACATTCTACATGCATCAACCTCCCTCCACTCCACCAGAATGAACCTACAGACAAAATAACCAACCACCCACACACACACATACAGGTGAGGTTGCACAAGTATAGTGCACACAGTCCTCCCATTACCCATCTGTCAACATGCATAACATATGGTACACAACAGCATGCAGCTATAGTCAATCCATGCTAGCAAAAGTATACATGTGTGTGATGAATGGTGTTAGTAGGTTATGCCCCTTCCCCTGGAAAACACTGCACCCAAGTACACACTATTGCTGTGCACCTGTTCTGCACCCTGTCATGTACTGTGCACCAAACTTCACAGGTGTACAACCCATTGCTGAATGTGTAGTACTGTGTCTGTTATATTTGCTCTAATGCTTACAGCCCCTATGTTTTTTTAGCGACACATACCTGGGATGATATGTGGACAGATGTCATTTGTGAATGCTTGATGTCTGGTTTACAGATCTCAACATCAGCGGACCATGTATGACCAATCCAATACTGTTACACTGACAACCGTCAGACTATACCATGGCTATGGGGAGTATACACACCCTTATTGATATGATGCACCCTTCCTTAATCTGCCATGGGACCACCACATCACCGCATATATTAGTAGTACATGAGCCTGATATGTGACATATGTCCTCTACATTCACATGCAGTGTCTATGAAATGTATTAGGTGTGCGGATGCTGATCGTGATGCATACACTCCGTGTGTGCATATGTGTGCACGCCCTAATCATGACCATTTGTTGCACCTATTATTTGTACTACAGCAGTCACTATTCCTGGCAGGGGTATACTAGCATGGGCCATTTGCATTTGCCAGTGTATGGTCAGTCTTCCCTACACATGTCCCCAACTCTACATGATTGCAAGATCTACTCATGTGCACATCCCTTGGTGTTCACACACTGCCATAACTATTACTGCGGGGGTAGGGTTATGTCTGCCACAGTTCCTGTGTGCAGCTATCACCATTCTTAGCATCCTTAGGATCCCTGCTGCAGTGCACTGGTGTGCCATGCTGACATACCCTCCCCACCTTCAGCCTTTTTGCAGATGCTTAACAAGTATGGCCTACACATGTGTGTCAGTTTGCTGTGTCCCATGCACTAAACACCACATGTTACAGCCTCTTCCCTGCTAATAAACTGGACTACAGTAATATGTTATGCCATAGTGTAGATCTGTAACAGTTGCCATTGCAGTACCGAATTATACAATGTTGTTGCACTGTATAAGGGTGATGTTTCACATGTGTCCCTACTGTAGGCCATGTGTCCCACCATTATATTAATCCCTGTGGACACATTTCATAATGACAGGATGTTAGTTATCTTGCAGATGTCTGACATACCCTTCCGATACCCCATCATGGTTGCCACTGTGATGCAGTGCATTTGACAGCAACAATACATGAACCTGTACAGCATGCATTATGGGTAGGTGTGTTAAATGTGTGCATGGAACATACCATATCCATTACATGTCCAGTGTATTGGCAAGCATCAACATAAACCATTCTCACCAGCTACAGGCTGCTGCCTTGATAATATACCAGAGGGACCTACATAAGAGTGTGAGAGATACAATGTCAGTGGCCACAGTTGTGGCATTCCTACAGGGTGGGTGCAACATTACAGTATATCAACAGTACAAGTCCACAATACTACAGCTTGTGCACATCCTTTTATTACTACTATGCAGCAACAAACTAAATATATATGACATGTCAGATATGCATGATCTACCTCTATAGATGTGGATACATACACAACAGTGTTCTACTGATGTGCCCAGTGGCCTTACCTGTACGCTCCTCAGCCAGTGTGTGAGGGTAGCACTCACCTCCACAATGGTGTCTGCTAGTTGTTGGGTGTGCGGACGGGCAGGTGCCATGACGCTGGTGAGGAGCTCCTCAACATGTGTCAGGGGGGGATGGATAGCATGACCCCCCCCCATTGTGAGGTGATCCCCCAGACCACAGCAGCATGCCAACAGGCATTGCGAAGCGGGTCAGAACAATGATGCCGGACCTGCACATAACTGCGGTTATGCAGGCCAACATCATTGACCCTGTGGACTAGATCATTCTTCAGGGGTGGTCCTCTCCTGCTGCTCATGGGCAGCCCTGCCAAACAGGACAGGGTAGTGCTGGATAAGGTAGTTCAGCACAACCTCATTTTCTGCTGCTGAATATGCAGGTAGGCATCCATGGGAATCTTTCCTGAAAGACATAAAGATGGAAACAGGTCTGAGCAACTCATACAGCAAGGTTACCATAGTTTTTAATACACATCTCTGTCACACCCTCATCATATCAGTGACAACAAACTGTTTAACCAACTCAGTTGGTATGGCTATTGCTTACTTACCAGTGGGACATATATTGTACTGTACCACACTTTGTGCTATGTGTTTGTAGCCATGTTCCCTGCGTGGACACTATAATTGCTGGCCTGTTACAGACTATTTCACCTGCATGACATTGTCAGGGGCACTATGGTTCCATATATGCATGTGGTATTCTTGCTATGTGATTGCTGCACATCTGACATTCTGTGTTATTGGGCATATCTATGCATGCTGGTGGACATGTTCCGGGAATGTGTAGACTATTACTACCCACATATGTTCTATAACAGTGACACAATAGCATTATTAGGGAATAGTTGGCAGCAGAACCACCTATTCATTCTCATCTGACCATGTTACCAGGTTACATCACATATGGGAACCACCCTGGGGCCTCCTCATATACTGCTCCTGCACTACCTTCAGGTGGAACCACCTCAGGGGATGTTGTCCCCCCCCAGGGGCACACCCAGACATGATCCTGTCACCTGAGGTCAAGTCCAGGGTCTGTGCCATAGGGGGCTCCACAGACACTTGTGGGATGTGCTACATCACCATGAGGCACCCAGTACACATGCACAGGGTCCACATGCCCCTCCTGCTCAGCCACTAGGCCAGGCACTTTCAGGGCCATTGGCTTCTGCTGTAAGTAGCAATGGGTGGGAGGCTTGTTACCATTGTTTCCATATGGGGGCCCATGGGACTTCCACATCACAGACAACACACACCATCCAGAGTGTTTACCCAACACATGTATCATATACCACCCCTGTAGGCTGTCCTATATATCTACCATTCCAGACCACTTCCACAATGATACCTGCCATCCTTCCTCATATTCCCATTCCCTACTTCACAGACAAGGGCAATGCAGTCCCAACAAAGGGTTCACATGTGACATACCCATCTATGTTGCACACACTTTCAGCTGTATATATCTGTGTGTATTGCTATGTGTGCTGTTCCCTCACACGTAGCACGCAGCGCTGTGTCAATAATATCGGGGCCATGTATTTACATACATATATGTGGGTGTATGTTTGCAGACATACGTATATATATATATATATATATATATATATATATATATATATATATATATATATATATATAAAATGTTGTGTGTATATATATATATATATATATATGTGTGTGTGTGTGTGTTTATATATATATATATATATATATATATATATATATATATATATATGTCTACATATGGGTATTTGTATATCTGTAGACATAAATGTAACTATATATATATATACCTGTATATGTGGTACATTCAGACATCAGGTCCACAATCTCTAACACTCCTTCCTGCACAGCTGCACTATTCTACCTTGCTACAACACAGACAGATGGCACATATGGAAACAGCCTAAAATTAGGGGGGTATATATAGGGCCAGATTGCAGGTAAACCTATTACACACCTATGGCATTTCAGCATGCTACAATACATGTTAACCTAAGTGTCCTGCAAGTGTTGGGCTCTAGAACCCACGTGCCCATCATTATGGCATTACTTCCACCACCAGATATTGGCCACAGTAATATACATCCTTTCCATTACACAACACACACTATATTTGCTTACGTCTTGTCAGTTGGTGCTGCTCTACACGGTTGACGGGTATGGTCCACTACCCACAGGGACAGACTCTAATGTCCATAGCAGGTGTTCAGCTGAAGATCATTACAACAGCAACACCTGATGGCACATGTACATCATCCCACATCATCTACCCCAGTATTATGGACCAAGTACTACAGTCAATTATATGCATATATACTTCACATACCTGTTGTGGGGATGAGGTCTGTTGTGGACAGTGTACTTGTAGGAGTTTTTTTTTCTCTCCTTAGCAATGACCTTAGCCTGCTTCCTTTGTTTCTGTTTTTGGTGTTGTTGTGGTTCTAGACCCATTTTCCGTTTTCTCTTTCTCCATTTTTCTCTCTCTCTCTCCAGTAAATGGATTGAGCTGCTTGGAATAGATTGCAACTTGGCTTTTTTGGGTGATGCACAAGATCAGATGATGGCCTCTGCACCAATCAGTGTCCTCCACTTGCTACCTGTATGCAGCATGATGTGTAGTACTTCCAATTACCACTGTCATGGCAACCCACTGCTATAAACCCCTACATCATGTGGTTGTGGTCCCTTTACCCTTCCTGTATGGTGGACATCCCTCCTGTGTGTGGGCAGGAGTGTTACAGACAGCATGTAGGAATACCTCTTACAAGAGAACATGCACACTCAGGCCAGCTACATATTTGTATGAGGTTCCAGAACTGCAAACAGAGTGTGAGTACCGTTGTTGCATGCATTGTGTAGCACCAGTGTTACAAGGTTTGTGTATACATACCAGTTTAACATGGACTGCAATATGTCTGCATAGCTCTCAAATGTGTGCTTATCCACTTGATGGCCAAAGGTGTGCGTGTTATGTTTTGCCTGTCTACCACACAGGTCTTGTGTCAAATATATCACGGGCTGTGTGTGTGTTGAGTGCTATCAGTACATGGCTGCATCCATTTATGTTTCTTATTTCATATTCCTGACTAAGGATATGTTGCAGACTATCCTGTAACATCAGCAACTTTCTTAGTGTATGACAACACTATTTCACATATGGGCCTGTGTTGCAGCCTCTGTCCTGCACCTACATACCAGGCTTTTTCCATATGACATGCTGTCAGGGGTTGTTATGTAGTGGCCTGTAAGTATGCCATGCTGCCATTCCTGCCATCATTCCACTGCTGTTGTGGCCCCCACACACATTGTGAGGTTGGGTCCATATATGTGTGGGCTTCATCTGCACAATACATGTGTGCCTTTATCCAGTCCAGAGGCCAGTGTATGTAACAGTGGTATATGGCCCTGTATGTCACTCTATGGGGGGGTGCACCATAACTAACCTAGGCTGTTACAACATGTGAGGGGTGTCAGGGATAAGCTGCCTTAAGGTATCTGGATGTACATTACCATACATTTCAAATGGGTAAATGCAGGCCTACTGCTTCCTGCCACACAGACTGTACTGTTTGTCAGTGTGATTGTGATGGTTTCAATTGTGCCTTGTTATGTAACAGACACATCCCATTGTGTCAACTGAGGTTTTACCTCCTAGGGATTGTGTACAGAGTGTAGATGGAGGCTGCTGGACTATACATCTGCATTACTTACTGTTGGTTGATTGTTATCTTGTGGCCCAGTCTGTCATTACTGTTGTGCTACTTGAAGGGCTTGGCCTGGACATCAACATATGTAATGTTTTCCGAAATACTGTATTCATTTATCTGTTTGACAGTTGCACTAGTCTGTTTATATATATTTCATAGTCTAAACAGCTATATGACATGGCATATAAAACTATAATAGTACAAAAATAAAGCTTTCTCATGTATGCAAACCTGTGTGTGGTGTTATATCCTTTGCCCTCTCTGCGGGTATATGTTTCAGGCAACAATTGTCTTTTGTTTAGGTGACTCATACAGTGTCCAGCTGGTAAGGCGACAACTGTAGGCATACTGGTTGTTCCATATGGTGTGCACCCTCTAAATATGTATCTTCATATACATATCTCTGTGTGTATGTGTAGTTGTATATATATATATATCTAAAAATGCTTATACTAATGAATTTCAATTATTAGTATATTTTTATAGTATTGAGCGATATACACATTTCATATGATTTACTAAGTGGTCGTTTTAGAGTGTAGGATTTTGTTTACATTCTCAAGCATTTTAAAGTTTCCTATGTAAGGTGATTAATTTTGCTTATGTATTTTTCATATTTTTTGACTTAACTATTAGCAATTGCATCCATTCAATGGGAATCTAATTATGCGTTGTAGCCAGGATGTACGCAGAGATGCTCCACGTTATCTGCGTGTTGATTGGTTGGATGTTTGATATCATGTATTTCAAAATCCTTTGTTTGTATTAATGTTGATGGTCTGAAGAAGCGGCGTATGTTTTGCCGTGAAAGCGCTAACCGATTAAAGAAGTTTTTAATCACGGAACCGAATGGTTTTTATTTTGCTGAGTCTATTTTTTGATGCTGAGGAGTACTGATTAGGCGTCTTCGTCTGCCTACATTCTCTTTTTGCAACACGCTTAGTTTCAGCTTGGTGTTTGCAACGTGAACCATTTGCATTGCAAGGAGAGTATAACGAAGGTATTACTGTGGAGTTATTATTTTTGGACAGCACAACTTGTCAGGTTGGACTTTATACAGTCAGCAATTGATTTTTATTAGACTGTTTATCGTGGGTCCTTCAGACTTTGAAGTCCGCTCCCTTTGGGATATTTTGGTTTCCATTTATTTTTGTTTTTGGGTCTTGTTGGTTTCTAACGTTTGTGTTTGATGGAGGGAGCCGAGAATGGATCCATTGGATCGAATGTAAATACTTCACTCAGCAATCGGCTGAAGGAAACTTTATCTATAAGTGTTAACCCTTTGACTGGGTTTAATGGTATTTTGATGGAAGACAATCCTGAAATAGATCCAGTCAACGAGGAAATGGTTAAAACATTACAGAGGGATATTGAGAATGAGCTGTATAAGTTCAAGCGTTTACAAACACAGAGATTCCATATGGAAGCTTGCCTGGAGAGAGGTATAGTTCCCAGGGGCCTACGTATTTTAAATATGCCCACTTATGGGAACACATACCCTGCTTTATTACATAAATGTCAAATGATTAACCTTAATGCCAGTCGGGCATACATTAAGTTAATCATTGATTTCTTTTCTCCCATGGAAATTGAACTTGGTGACAGTATTTCCAACAAACAAGAGAGACTGATTGCCATTAAAGGCGATGCATATGTGGAATTATTCATGACTGACTTGCTTGATCGTATTAATCGCTACGAGCACAATTTATTAAATATTAAGAAAAAGAAAATTATGAGAGATCTCAAAGATTTCTCTGAACAACATGTATTTGTGTGGCCTAGAAGTACTAATTCTAGTAAAGATCCAGGCAACAGTGATACTAGATACAATGTGGCACCCAGAGGAGGGGGAAGCAGAGAGCAACCACCTTCAAATCCAGTACCAGTTCGTTCTACTATGGGTGGACCTACTATGAGACCAGCTGGGGATATACTGCAGAATGAATTACATCCCAAGGAGGCTATGGCATTAGGGATGGGAGCACATAATGATGACCTTGCAGCAGTATTGGAAGCCACCACTGCAAATACTTCAAGTACTATCGAGAATCGATTGACTGTTCTAAGTCCACCCATTGTTAGCAATACACCTTCGGTGTATACTACACCTGCCGAAATGATAGATGTAGCGGCAAGTACTAACAATATTCCACCACGTCCCGACATGAGTTTGGCAGGGGCAGTTAGAAGGAAAATACAATTAGATAGGGTTGAGGTACACAACCCCATAGATGCCCCTTTTCCAATCAGGCTCAACCGCAAAAGATCTGTGGACAGCGACAATTATCGGGGGGCCAAGAAGAAGGATATTCCACCAGCACAACAACAAACTTTGCAGAAGTTTTGGACTTAAATCCATTGGTATATAATATATCTGACTATCAACTAACTACATCAGAAGTTGAATTGCTAAATAAAGGTATGTCCTTTATTCCTACCATGAATTTGGAATTGGGTCAGGTTATTATAGCCATAAGACTCTTCGCCAGAAATGTTTGTTTAAAACTTTTATTTAAAGACCACGATAGCAATGTTTGTCCCAATATTTATAAAAAGAAAAGTGCATATATGCCACCTATGCATCCAAATATAGAAGTGTTTATTCAAGCTGTTGAAAAGTATCTGTATGATAATTTCACACTTAGTAATGGCCTCACAGAAAATAATTTGGATGTGGCACATAGTGAAGCAATGTATAGCCTTCAGCACAATAGTAACATCACAATACGACCTGCCGATAAGGGAGGCCCAGTGGTGGTATTAAATACTGCATATTACCACATGAAAATGTTGAGCCTTTTAAATGATGAGGCATATACCATTGTATCACCTGATGAAATATTAGTTATGAAAGCAAGTATAGACAGGACATTGTTAGATTGTAAATTGGAAGGCCTTATGTCTGAGGAAATTTTACAGTTTATGACAGTAGATTTTCCTTTTCTACCAACTATCTCGGGTCTCCCTAAGATGCATAAAAATGCTTTAACACCTGAATTAAGACTGATTGTTATCAAGTGCAGGGTGGTTAACAGAGCCCATTTCTGTCTTCTTAGATAAAGAGTTGAAGGACCTTGTGAGGTCTTCACGGTATATATTACAGGACTCAGAACATTTCTTGAGGGATTTGTCTAAATATATAACTGCACTTCCTAGTTTTAATATTGACACAGTTATGTTCGTAACCATGGACGTAACTTCATTATTTACTTGCATTCCTAACAACGAAGGCTTAGCTTGTCTACACAAATTTCTGATCAAGTATTCTGATTTTACTCTCCATAGAATAGAGTACCTGGCCTTGATGATGGAAATAGTGTTAAACTACAATGTGTTCCTATATGGTGACACTTGTTATAAGCAAACTAGGGGGGTCGCCATGGGCACCAGTTGTGCCAATAGTTATGCCAACATTGTCATGGCGACCTTTGAAAATGAACATATTGTTAACAATTCACAGATTGCTTTCTATAAAAGGTTCGTTGATGACCTCTTTTTTGTGTGGAAAGGGTCCATGGAAGCTTTAAATAGTTTTTACATTGAGTTGAATTCTGCAAGTAGTTTTCTGAAGTTTACAATGACTTCTTCGTATGAAACAATAGATTTTCTTGATGTTAATGTATTTAAGTTTAATAAAGAGATTCATACCAGGATACATCGGAAAGCATGTTAGAAACCAGCATTTTTGCATAGAGGGAGTATGCATAGTCCACACATTTTTAAGAACATTATCAAGGGCCAAGCCATGCGTGTATCATGCCTTTCTACGCTCCCACAAGACTACACATCAGGGCTTGAAGAACTAAGGGGAGGCCTAAGACAAAGAGGTTACACTCAGATTGAAATTGACAATGTGTACCGTGAAATGGAGGAACTAAGAAAGAGCAGGGCTAAGCCATATTTGCTTCAAACCCATGTAGATACTACAGAAGTGAAAGACCAAATACAAACAACAAAGCCTATTAAAGTTGTAGTACCATATGGAGCTAAATTAAATATAGTACAGCAGGCTAAACGTATAAATTGGAATATTTTAACAGCTGATTGTAATATAGCAAGGTTAGTGGGTGAAGTACCGTCGTTCACATTTAGTAATATGTGTAACCTCAAGCGTCGCCTATGCTCGGCCTTGGTTCATCCCCCACATTCTAGAACAGGGTTCGAAAGAACTAGTAAATGTGGAAAATGTCATCAGTGCGTATATGTAGATCAATCACACTATTATAGGCACCCAGATACAGGACACTTGTGGACGTTGACCTATGATAGTACATGTGCAACTAGGAACATTGTTTATATAGCACATTGTACATTTTGTTTTTCATTTTATGTGGGCAAATCAAATCGGTCCCTTAGGGAGCGCATTCGTGACCATGTGTATTGTTTAAACAGAAAGTTACAGTATAGTGCTCTTGCCAAGCATACTCTCAATGCAGGTAGCAATCATACCTTTGTATTCCAGGTATTACAGGTTATATCTCCCAGTGTTAGGCTTGGGGACATAGTAAATATTACAGAACAAGCAGAGTTGTCTTGGATTTGCAGATTGTCTGCACACAGGGGTAGAGGATTAAATGAGGTTTTATCGATTAAACCATATTTAAAAGTAGGCCTATTAAATGAAATCTTGAGTCATGGGTTGCATTATTATTTTTGACTAATGCCATAGTTTTTCATTTTTGGCATTATATACATGTTTTTTATATCCTTCGTACGTCTCATAGAACATTGGTACTTTACAGCCCATTTTATCACATATTTCATGTGTATATTGCTTACATTATTTATGTCAATATGGTTTACACCATTATCAATCTTTAATTATTATTTTTGTTGTAGTGATTTATTATGATTTTAGAAGTACTGTGTAGATATTTTACATGCAAACCATATTGTACAGTACTTCTGTATTTGCGTATATTTAGTATCTTATTTGTGTTTAGGTTTTATAGCTTAGTTGTAATAATGTGTAGATGTAATATATATATATTTATTATTATAGTTTTCGTCTAAAAATGCTTATACTAATGAATTTCAATTATTAGTATATTTTTATAGTATTGAGCGATATACACATTTCATATGATTTACTAAGTGGTCGTTTTAGAGTGTAGGATTTTGTTTACATTCTCAAGCATTTTAAAGTTTCCTATGTAAGGCGATTAATTTTGCTTATGTATTTTTCGTATTTTTTGACTTAACTGTTAGCAATTGCATCCATTCAATGGGAATTAAATTATGCGTTGTAGCCAGGATGTACGCAGAGACGCTCCACGTTATCTGCGTGTTGATTGGTTGGATGTTTGATATCATGTATTTTAAAATCCTTTGTTTGTATTAATGTTGATGGTCTGAAGAAGTGGCGTATGTTTTGCCGTGAAAGCGCTAACCAATTAAAGAAGTTTTTAATCACGGAATCAAATGGTTTTTATTGTGCTGAGTCTATTTTTTGATGCTGATGAGTACTGAATAGGCGTCCTCGTCTGCCTTTATTCTCTTTTCGCAACACGCTTATTTTCAGGTTGGTGTTTGCAACGTGAACCATTTGCATTGCAAGGAGAGTATAACGAAGGTATTACTGTGGAGTTATTATTTTTGGACAGCACAACTTGCTCAGGTTGGACTATACACAGTCAGCAATTGATTTTTATTAGACTGTTTATCGTGGGTTCTTCAGACTTTGAAGTCCGCTCCCTTTGGGATATTTTGGTTTCCATTTATATATATATATATATATATATATATATATATATATATATATATATATATATATATATGTATATATGTGTGTGTGTGTGTGTGTCTGTGTGTGTGTTTGTGTATCTGCATATATGTGTCTGTGTATATGTATCTTAGGAATGTTTATTGCTTCCACATTGTACATTCCCTAAGGTAGCCAGACTGTACTGCATGATATGTTATTGATACCAGCCTGACATCATACAGGTGGGATACATTACTGTTAACATCTTGTGCCCATGTTGTGTCAGGCCCTGGTTATGGGACTTGCTACAGTTGGTATTGTATTGCAGGGCAGACCTGTTTGGCTGTGGGGGGGATATCAATACATACAAGACATATGTTGCTTGGGCCTCCTCACCCCTATTAATGGTGCCTGTAGTCATATATATATATTTGTTATGTTCTCTTTTATATCTATAGATATATATATATGTATGTACATATGCTTATAGATATATATATATATATATATATATATATATATATATATATATATATATATATATCTGTGTGTGTGTGTGTGTGTGTGTGTGTGTGTGTGTATATTTATTAAATAACCGACAACTTGCGAGACTAAGAAGATAAGCTATAATAAAATAACTTAAAACACCCTGACCACGAGAAACGAACCTCA